>NC_041388.1:575512627-575548350 GCF_002162155.2 Triticum dicoccoides | reverse complement strand
ACTATTACGAGCAGCTATAGCGATTTTCTGCAGAAACCGCTACTGCTACCTTGACTAGTTGTAGCTCTTTTTCACTAAAGCGCTACTACTATAACCAGTTTCCCTTTTTTCTTTTCCTCAGCATAATAGGAACATATATATTACATCATTGGACCCTTGCATAATAATGGCTAAGTGTGTATACAAAATAGGAACATATATATATATATATATATATATATATATATATATATATATATATATATATATATATATTACATCATTGGACCCATGCATAATAATGGCTAATTAAGTGTGTATACAAAATAGAAACATATATATATATATATAGTACATCATTTGACCGATTCCTCAGCGCTGACGTTTTCGTTTTTGAGTCAGCTTCTTTCCCTTCTTGTTCGTCGAAGAATAATTGAGCCCCTCATTGTGACTTTTCCTTTTCCATGGAGTACGATTTTTCTTTGGTAATGTAGTATTGATTCTTCTTTTGACGTATACTTCATCATCATCGTCATCTTCCCTCATTGGGTTGCTGTACTGATCATAGTCTTCCTCGTTGGCGACTCCATCCATTCCAATGATGTTTCTTTTGCCTTTCCTCACGACAACACGACTGGGATTGCATGGGTCGGTTATGAAGAAGCATTGTGTCACGTGCTTAGCGTGTACCCATGGCTCATTTTTTGCGATAGCGTTCACGGTAGCGCTCTTGGCGTCGGGTATAGTCATGGTAGTGAAAATCCGGCTTTCTCTTTTGACATTCTTAGCCCATCTGACACGGAACATCGTCGTGTTGTGCAGTCCAGAGTAGTCAAGCTCCCAGATCTCCTCGACCCTTCCATAAAATCGTTCAGTTGCGCCGTTGTCGCTGCCGGTCATGCATTCCATCGTCACCCCTGAGTTCTGATATTCATCACTGTCCATATCTTTGGCCTCCGTGTAGAACGTGTATCCGTTGATATCATATGCCTGATAGGTTACGAGGTTGGGCGAGGGGCCATGTGCTAAGGCGTATATGGGCAATCCGTCCTTAGAGCCCTCCTCCGGGGGATTAGCAATAATATGCTCTTTGAACCAATGCAGGAAAGTGGAGTTGTGCTCTCTAGTAACTTCGGCGTCCGTCCTGCATACCCCCCGGTCACGATACTTCTTTGCGATAGTTTCTTTGTGCAGTGCCACGAAAGGATCTACCTCGTCTAGGTGTTGTAGCACTACCAAGTTTGCTTTGTCAAAGTCGCTGCATCGATCTGAGTATGCCAAGTGCAGTTCCCTGCGACCGTTGTAGTGACCTTCTCCTTCGAGCCTCCCATCGTGCTTGTTAACGGGCAAACCAACACTAACACCAGGCGGCTGGTCTGCGCCATATAGAAAATTCTCACAGAAAGAGATGCACTCTTGTGTCAAATAGCCCTGGACGATGCTTCCATCCAGACGGCACATGTTACGAATGAATCCTTTGATGATCCCATTCATCCTCTCAAACGGCATCATGTTGTGCAGGAATGACGACCCCAGGTCTATTATGTCATCCACAATATGGAGACACAGATGCACCATCACGTCAAAGAACGCGGGCGGGAAGTACATCTCAAGCTCATTCAGTATCACAA
This sequence comes from Triticum dicoccoides, assembly GCF_002162155.2. Lineage (NCBI taxonomy): Eukaryota > Viridiplantae > Streptophyta > Magnoliopsida > Poales > Poaceae > Triticum > Triticum dicoccoides. The sequence goes on along the minus strand of NC_041388.1, from coordinate 575,546,740 downwards.
CGATCTCTTCCTGTAGCCTTCGGAGCTGCTTCACACTGATCGACTTTCGAGAGATGACGTCAAAAAAGTTGGAGAGACCAATAAGCGTGTCACAGACGTGCTTGTCCATTATCCCTCTAAGGGCAACAGGTAATATCTGCGTCATCATCACATGACAGTCATGAGACTTCATCCCGCTGAACCTTTTCTTGTCCGTGTCTAGGTATCTACTTATCTTGCCACAGTAACCGGAACTAACTTTGACTCCGGTAAGGCACTTAAAGAATTGATTGATCTCAGCCTGACTTAAGGTGAAGCAAGAAGGGGGGCAATAATCCTCATTCTTTATTTTCTTGCCCTTCTTCTCCCGTGCCTCTGTCTCCGTCTCTGTCTCGTCTGACATTTTACGGGGCGGCATGTGCAGATCTTCCCTGATTTTCAAATCTTGCAAGTCTTTTCTTGCCTTCAGCCCATCCTTGGTATTATCCAGCATGTTCATCAGTGTTGCGAGCAAGCTCTCAAGGACATTCTTACAGATATGCATTTGATCAAGGCAATGAGGTGTATCGAGTTTGTGCCAATACTCCAAGTCCCAGAACACAGACCTCGTCTTCCATACCTTCAGCAGCGGCTCCGGCGCCTTTCTCATCGTCCTTCCCAGCGCGGGGCACTCCTTCTAGTTTTTCAACAGCTCATCGATTTCGGCACCGCTCCTCTTACGTGGAGGTCCTCGATGCTCAGTGTGACCATTGAATAGATCTCCACGGTTTCTCCACGGCTCTCATGTTGAAATACTCGCCTTTGCTAGCGTCCCATGTCTTGGCCGGTGTTTTCCATAACGTGTCTAACTCCTCCTGAAGTAGCCCCAGATACAAATTAATATTATTTCCTGGTTGTTTCGGCCCTTGAATAAGCATGCTCATGTGAATGTACTTCAATTTCATGCACAACTAGGGGGAGGTTGTACATCCATACAAACACGGTCCATGTGCTATGGTTGGTGCTCTGGTTGCCAAACGGATTCATTCCATCGGTACACGCACCGAGCATGATGTTCCTTGCATCACATTCAAAATACCGATAGAAGCTGTTCAACGCTCTCCACTGGCTTCCATCCTTGACATGTCTCAGCTTCAGATCATCTCCATCGTCGGGCTTCTTCCTCTCCGCTAGCCAGCGCATTAGCTTTGCTTCCTTGGGATCTACAAAATACCTCTGGAGACGGGGAGTGATTGGTAAGTACCATACCACTTTCTGGGGACATTTCTTCTCGGCCTTATTGTATCGAGAAGCATTGCACACCGGACAACTTGTTTTTTCCGCGTGCTCCTTCCGATAAATTATGCAATCGTTGATGCATGCATGGTATCTAACGTGTGGCAGATCAAGAGGGAACACGAACTTCTTGGCCTCATCAACACTACTAGGACATAGATTACCCTCGGGAAGAACATCCTTTAGGTACTTGAGATGCTCATCGAGGCTAGTGTTGGTCCATTTGTTTTTAGCCTTCGTCTTCAGCACTTGGAGCGTGAAACTCAAGCGGGTCACCTCAGGATTGCAACCATCATACAATGGAGTGTTCGAGTCTACCACTAGTTGCTCCAGCTTAGCCTCCTCTCTAGAAGCAGCTCTCTCAGTACTCGTCTCCTTGCGACGCAATGCTTGAACATGAGGGTCCCGCACGATTGAACTTAGTACCGACGAACTCTGCTGCGTGGAGTCCATGTCGTTCTCTCCGCCGCCATGTCCGGCCCCTTCTCCGCCGCCATGTTCGGCCTCTTCCCCGCCGACATTATCGATCATCTCTTCGTCTTGCCCCGTGTCATCATTGCCTGCCCCGTCGGCATCCTCAACATCGTCATCCTCATCTTCAGTTATCCACCGAGTATAGCCATCCATGAAACCAGTCATGAGTAGGTGCGCTTTGACACGACCATCGATATGGGGGTCAAGCCAAACTATTCCTTTGCATTTTAGACATGGACATAAAACCTCTGTCAGGTTATTTTCCTTCATGTCCTGCACCGCCGACCGCAACCACCTGTCCACCATCGTTCCACTGACCATCGTCAACTCTGCATGGTAATAATAAACAAATTGATTATAAAAATGCGTGCATTCATCAAAGTCATACAAAAATTCGGCATGACCTTCCTTAAAAATAGGACATATATAGATCTAGAGTTTGCCCGGAATTCGCCGAAACGGAAATAAATCGACATTTCGGCAAAACATAGGCAACTCAAATGCACAATTTGGCGTCAAATCATGCCACACACACAATTTCCATAAAAATATCACACACACATGCATAAACATATTTCCAATTTGCAAAAGCACGAAATATTAATCACACCTCTATCTCGAGATCGAGCACACGGTGGAGATGATGATGTAGGGAGGTCAAAAGTGCACAAAGCTCTTCTTGACAAAGGAAGATCTAGTTAGGGGGCAAATAGGTCACTTAACTAAATGCTACATCTACCTAGCTAGCTAATTTGGGAGGAGACAACTTCAACTAGTGGAGGGGGGAGGAAAAAGAGAAAGGAGATGAATTAATGGAGGTGGTGTAGTTATAGCTAGGAGTAATGAAGAGAGAGAAAGGTAGGTAGAAGAGGGAGAGTAATGGGGGGAGAAGTATTGAGGAAGAAGAAGAGTGAGAGAGGGAGGATGTGGGAGGTAGGGGAAAGGGAGGAGAGGAGATGGGGAGGGGGAGGTGGAAAATGTGGTGGGTGCTGCGTCTTAGCAGTAGCGCGGGAGAGAAAGCGCGCTGCTGCTAAGAGCGTAGCAACAGCGCGCTTTCCTGTCACGCGCTACTGCTAAACGGGCCAACCCTGTGCACAATTTCAAAATTAGCAGCAGCGAGGTGACAAAAGCGCGCTGCTACTATGGCATTAGCAGCAGCGGGCTCCCTGGCGCTGCGCTACTGGTAAACTTATGTCGTTGTGTACTGTCGATGGATTTTTGTAGCAGCACGGTTTAAGCGTCACGCGCTACTGCTAAGTTTGCACTAGTAGCGAGCTTTCCGTAGCCGCGCTGCTACTACTTAGCAGCAGCGCCTGCTTTTATGTCGCGCTGCTGCTAAGATTTTGTGTATAAGGTTTTCCCTAGTAGTGCATCACGTCTTGACCATATCACATCACAACATGCCCTGCAAAAACAAGTTAGACGTCCTCTACTTTGTTGTTGCAAGTTTTACGTGGCTGCTACGGGCTTAGCAAGAACCGTTCTTACCTATGCATCAAAACCACAACAATAGTTTGTCAAGTTGGTGCTGTTTTAACCTTCGCAAGGACCGGGCATAGCCACACTCGGTTCAACTAAAGTTGGAGAAACTGACACCCGCCAGCCACCTATGTGCAAAGCACGTCGGTAGAACCAATCTCGCGTAAGCGTACGCGTAATGTCGGTCCGGGCCGCTTCATCCAACAATACCGCCGAACCAAAGTATGACATGCTGGTAAGCAGTATGACTTATATCGCCCACAACTCACTTGTGTTCTACTCGTGCATATAACATCAACGCATAAAACCTGGCTCAGATGCCACTGTTATGGAACATAGTAATTTCAAAAAATTTCCTATGCACACGCAAGATCATGGTGATGCATAGCAACGAGAGGGGAGAGTGTTGTCCACGTACCCTCGTAGACCGAAAGCGGAAGCATTAGCACAACACGGTTGATGTAGTCGAACGTCTTCACGATCCGACCGATCCAAGTACCGAATGCACGGCACCTCCGAGTTCAGCACACGTTCAGCTTGATGACGTCCCGCGAACTCCGATCCAGCAGAGCTTCACGAGAGAGTTCCGTCAGCACGACGACGTGGTGATGGTGATGATGTTGCTACCGACATAGGGCTTCGCCTAAGCACCGCTACGATATGACCGAGGTGGAATATGGTGGGGGGGGGGCACCGCACACGGCTGGGAGAGATCAACTGATCAACTTGTGTGTCTAGAGGTGCCCCCCTGCCCCTGTATATAAAGGAGCAAGGGGCATGCGGCCCTCTATGGGCACGCCAGGAGGAGGAGTCCTCCTCCTAGTAGGAGTAGGACTCCCCTTTCCTACTCCTACTAGGAGGAGGGAAGGAAGGATGAGAAGGATAAGGAAGGAGAGGAAGGAAAAGGAGGAAAGGGGGGCCGGCCCCCTAGTCCAATTCGGTTTGGGCTAGGGGGGTCGCGCGCCCTGCCTCCTCTCTTCCACCACTTGGCCCATGAGGCCCATTACTTCTTCCTCGTATTCCCGTAACTGGTACCCCCGAAAATACATGAATCACTCGGAACCTTTCCGATGTCCCAATATAGTCATCCAATATATCGATCTTTACGTCTCGACCATTTCGAGACTCCTCATCATGTCCCCGAGCTCATCCGGGACTCTGAACTACCTTCAGTACATCAAATCACATAAACTCATAATACAATCGTCACCAAAACTTTAAGCGTGCAGACCCTACGGGTTCGAGAACTATGTAGACATGACCGAGAAATGTCTCCGGTCAATAATCAATAGCGGAACCTGGATGCTCATATTGGTTCCCACCTATTCTATGAAGATCTTTATCGGTCAGACCACATAACAACATACGTTGTTCCCTTTGTCATCGGTATGTTACTGGCCCGAGATTCGATCGTCGGTATCTCAATACCTAGTTCAATCTCGTTACCAGCAAGTTTCTTTACTCGTTTCGTAATACATCTTTCCGCAACTAACTTATTAGTTGCAATGCTTGCAAGGCTTAAGTGATGTGCATTACCGAGAGGTCCTAGAGATACCTCTCCGACAATCGGAGTGACAAATCCTAATCTCAAAATACGCCAACCCAACAAGTACCTTTGGAGACACCTGTAGAGCACCTTTATAATCACCCAGTTACGTTGTGACGTTTGGTAGCACACAAAGTGCTCCTCCGGTAAACGGGAGTTGCATAATCTCATAGTCATAGGAACATGTATAAGTTATGAAGACAGCAATAGAAACAAACTAAACGATCAAGTGCTAAGCTAACGGAATGGGTCAAGTCAATCACATTATTCTCCTAATGATGTGATTCCGTTAATCAAATGACAACTCATGTCTATGGTTACAAAACACAACCATCTTTCATCAACGATCTAGTCAAGTAGAGGCATACTAGTGACACTCTGTTTGTCTATGTATTCACACATGTATTATGTTTCCGGTTAATACAATTCTAGCATGAATAATAAACATTAATCATGATATAAGGAAATAAATAATAACTTTATTATTTCCTCTAGGGCATATTTCCTTCACTATCATCACTACAAAATACCAAAAACATTGGTTTTACTACTATTACATTTTGCTACCGTTACCACTACTATCATATTACCTTGCTACTAAACACTTTGCTGCAGATATTAAGTTTCCAGGTGTGGTTGAATTGACAACTCAGCTGCTAATACTTGAGAGTATTCTTTGGCTCCCCTTGTGTCAAATTAATAAATTTGGGTTGAATACTTTACCCTCGAAAACTGTTGCGATCCCCTATACTTGTGGGTTATCAAGACTATTTTCTGGCGCTGTTGCTGGGGAGCATAGCTCTATTCTTTTGAGTCACTTGGGATATATATCTACTTATCATTATGAAGAACTTGAGAGATCCAAAAACCAAGATCTATCCCTCAACTAAGAGGGGAGGTAAGGAACTGCCATCTAGCTCTGCACTTGATTCACCTTCTGTTATGAGTAAATTTGTGACACCTACACCTGCTTCTGCTATTCGTTCTGATATGTCGCATGTTATTGATGATGCCACTTCTGCTATGCATGATACTTATGATGAAACTACCTCTATGCCTGATACTACTATGCCACTTAGTGATTTTCTTGATGAACAACTTGCTAGGGCTAGAGAAATTGAAAATATTGAATCTGATGATACTGATGAAAGTGATGATGAAGAACCACTTGCTATTCCTAAGGGCTATGTATTTGATGAACATGCTTCTTTAGCTATTTTAGCTTGCAGAAATAGAACTGAACTTAAAAGATTGTTAGCTAAATGGAGTAAGCAATCTCTAAATGTTAGAATGAAACCTGACCCTGCTTTTGCTACTTCACCTATCTTTGTTACTGATAAGGATTATGAATTCTCTGTTGATCCTGATATAATTACTTTGGTTGAATCTGATCCTTTTCATGGTTATGAATCTGAAACTATTGTGGCACATCTTACTAAATTAAATGACATAGCCACCCTACTCACTAAACATGAGAGAACTCGTTACTTTTACATCCTTAAAATATTTCCGTTCTCATTAAAGGGTGATGCTAAGATATGGTTTAATTCTCTTGATCCTGGTTGTGTGCGTAGTCCCTAGGATATGATTTATTACTTCTCTGCTAAATATTTCCCTGCTCATAAGAAACAAGCTGCTTTAAGGGATATATATAATTTTGTGCAAATTGAAGAAGAGAGGCTCCCACAAGCTTGGAGGAGGCTTCTCCAATTACTTAATGCTTTGCCTGATCATCCTCTTAAGAAAAATGAAATACTTGATATCTTTTATAATGGACTAACCGATGCCTCCAGAGATTACCTGGATAGTTGTGTTGGTTCTGTTTTCAGGGAAAGAACACCAGATGAAGCTGAAATTCTATTGAATAATATGTTGACAAATGAAAATAATTGGACACCTCCGGATCCAATTCCTGAGCCTATTCCTAAACCAACTCCGAAGAAGAGGGGTATTCTATTTCTCAGTCCTGAAGATATGCAAGAGGCAAAGAAATCTATGAAAGAAAAGGGTATTAAAGCTGAAGATGTTAAGAATTTACCTCCTATTGAAGAAATACACGGTCTTAATTTACCGCCTGTTGAAGAAACATATAATCTTAATCCATTACCTATTGAAGAAACTCATGGTCTTGATAATCCGACACAGGTAGTAAAGGTAAATTCTCTCTATAGATATGATCAAGGTTGGAAAAAGCGGTAGGCGTAAGCGAGGCGGTTGGCCTTCGCCTAGTGCCTAGGCGGTGCCTAAGCGCCCTAGGCGCGGCCTAGGCGGTAATATAGTTTTTACTCATAGTGTATTCGTGATTATTATATGGGTGTTGATATTAGTTTAGGGCATACAAATAAGTTAATTACCGTCTACTGCCATTGCAATATACCCGTTTGGCATATCAGTGCAGTATGTGTCATGATTTGTTTCTTGGGTAGGCAATTCCTTGCTTGCCCTGCCTAGACCTCCATTTATGCCCTAGGCGAGGCGTTTGGCTATTGCCTAGCGCCTACACGTGCCTAAGCGCCTCCTAGGCACTGCCTTTTCCAAAAGATTTGCTAGCCCATGCTTATATGAGTTTGATAAATTTATGGCTAAGCAAGAAGATTTTAATTCTTTTTTGTAGACAATTGAAATACAATTCAAATATGCTCGAACACTTGGGTGATTATATGGCTAATGTTAAAGGTGAACTTAAACTTATTAGTAAACATGCTTCTATGGTTACCACTCAAGTAGAACAAGTACTTAAAGCTCAAAAAGATTTGCTCAATGAATTGAATAATAAGAATAATAATAATGTTATTAGAGTGGCTACTAGAACTGGTAGAATGACTCAGGAAGCTTTGTATCCTGAAGGCCACCCTAAGAGAATTGAGCAATATTCGTAGAGAAATAATATAGATGCACATAGTTCTTCTAAAAAGAAGAAAAATAAAAATGATAGGGCTTTGCATGCTTCTAGTGAACCTATTGTTGAAACACCTGAGAACCCAAATGATATTTCTATTTCTGATGCTGAAACACAACCTGGTAATGAACCTGAAACTGGTAATAATGTTAATAATAATGTACATGATGATGCTCAACCTAGTAATGATAATGATATAGAAATGGAACCTACTGTTGATCTTGATAACCCACAATCAAAGAATCAATGTTATGATAAGAAAGACTTTGTTGCTAGGAAACATGGTAAAGAAAGAGATCCTTGGGTTCAGAAACCCATGCCCTTTCCTACCAAACCATCCAAGAAAAAGGATGATGAGGATTTTGAGTGCTTTGCTGAAATGATTAGACCTATCTTTTTGCGTATGCGATTAACTGATATGCTCAAAACAAATCCTTATGCTAAGTATATGAAAGATATTATTACAAATAGAAGAAAGATACCGGAAGCTGAAATTTCCACCATGCTTGCTAATTATACTTTTAAGGGTGGAATACCAAAGAAACTTGGAGATCCAGGAGTACCCACTATACGATGCTCTATTAAAAGAAATTATATTAAAACTGCTTTATGTGATCTTGGAGCCGGTGTTAGTGTTATGCCTCTCTCTTTATATCGTAGACTTGATTTGAATAAGTTGACACCTACTGAAATATCTTTGCAAATGGCTGATAAATCAATTGCTATACCTGTCAGTATTTGTGAGGATGTGCCTGTTGTAGTTGCAAATGTTACTATTTTAACGGACTTTGTTATTCTTGATATTCCCGATGATGATGGTATGTCTATTATTCTTGGAAGACCCTTTTTGAATGCTGCAGGTGCTGTTATTGATTGCACTAAAGGCAATGTCACTTTTCATGTTAATGGCAATGAGCATACGGTACACTTTCCGAGGAAACAACCTCAAGTTCATAGTATAAACTCTATTGGAAAAATTCCATCGATTATATTTGGAGGTTTTGAATTTCCTCTTCCTACTGTCAAAAAGAAATATGATATTCTTATTATTGGGGATGTGCATATCCCCGTTGAGGTAACATAGTGTTATTCGAAATTTCTCCGGTTCCATGTTATTCGGAATGAGTTCGTTAACAAGACTTGATCAACCTTGTTAGTGGATCCCTTTTGCTGAGCATGAGATGGATGAAATTAGAAGGCACAACCTTCTGTACCCCACCTCTACTTTCTGTTATTTATATTAAATAAAACAAAAATAAATATTTTTCTGTCTGTTATCTGATTATCCGTACAATATAAAAATACCTCGAAAATAAAAGTTCTCCAAAAGCCCTGAAAACTAAATATGATTTTTTCTAGAATATTTGAGGATTTATGGAACTGAGAACACACCGGGGGGTTCAACCACCTGCCCACGAGGGTGGAGGGCACGCCTGCCCCTCTAGGGCGCGCCCCCTACCTCGTGGGCCCACGGTGGCCCTCCACCACTTATCCTTTCACCCATACACTCCTTCTTCCTCCCCCAAACACGAATATCCAGCTCAAGCACAAGTTCTAGCTCATTTTGCTGCCCTTTTTCGATCTCCTTGCTCAAAGCACCTCTCACAAAACTGCTTGGGGAGATTGTTCCTTGGTATGTGACTCCTCCATTTGTCCAATTAGTTTTTGTTCTAGTGCTTTATTCATTGCAAATTTTTGCTGCTTAGGTGACCCTGTTCTTGAGCTTCCATGTCAAATTTATATGGTCAAAAGTAGTTTTGATACATGATATAGGCCCTAGGCACTTGTAGGAGTAGTTGCTATCAATATCATTGAGTTTGGTTTACTTTTATTTTGAAGTTACTAAAAATTTCAGAATTTTTCAGAAAATGATGAGGAGACTTTTGAGGGGCTCGTCGAGCCAAAGCTCGAAGGAAAAGGCACCAAAGCCTAAGTATAATCTACCTCGCACCGCGGAGGCACATACCTTGTTCCGTTGACGGCTATCCACGCGTACCGAAACCCTGCACCAGCCGAGGAGCCAGAGCCGAAACCACAATTTGATCCTTCACGACAGTCTAATTACTAGTGGGATCCGGAGATGATTGTCAGCCAGTGGCAATTGGAGCCTTCCTCGTCTACATCACAGTACGACCCCAACAACTATTATTATGGATATCAGCCAGGCCAGCCGTGGCCATAGACCAACTTAGGCCAAAAGCCTAAGCTTGGGGGGAGTACGTATTTCCCACCGGCATTACATTTATGTTCACACACTCATTGCTAGCTGTCGGTGCTCATACTTTTTCATTGTATCATTCATGCTAGTTTAATTTCCTTTTTATGCGTTCTTCTTGTGTGTTTAATAAACCTTAAGGAAAACCAAAAAAAATAGTTGTAGCTATTAATTAATTTACCTCCATGCTTGTAGTAGTAATTAAAAAGAAAACCCGTAAATATTTCCTATTCTTCTTTTGCTTGTTGGGAGCTTTCCCGTGTAAATAGTTTTATTTCTTTTCTTTTCTTTGGGGGTCGATAGGAGAAGACCATAATTAAATTGTCGAAGTGGCTCTTATATGCATTATTGTTGATCTACCAAAAGAACCCATATTGCCTTGTCTTCTCCTATTTATTGAATGCTTGCAGATTCCAGCTTGGTCCAATGCACGTACACTATTATTATTATTCACATCGTTTGGTCGTGCAAGTGAAAGGCAATTATGATGATATATGATGGATTGGATGAGATAAGAAAAGCTGGTATGAACTCGACCTCTTTTGTTTTTGTAAATATGATTAGTTCATCGTTCCTGATTCGGCCTATTATGAATAAACATGTTTGCAATGACAACTAGAGATCATAGTTTCTTATGCCATGCTTGATTAGCTATGAGTTATAATGGTTTACCTTGCGTGCCAACATGCTATTAAAATGGTTATGATGTGGTATGATAGGGTGGTATCCTCCTCTGAATGATTTAAGTGACTTGACTTGGCACATGTTCACGCATGTAGTTGAAACAAAATCAACATAGCCTTCACGATATTTATGTTCATGGTGGATTATATCCTACTCATGCTTGCATTCGGTGTTGATTAATTTTAATGCATGTTCATGACTATTGTCGCTCTCTAGCTGGTCGCTTCCAGTCTTTTGCTAGCCTTCACCTATACTAAGCAGGAATACTGCTTATGCATCCAAACTCCTTAAACCCCAAAGTTAAGTTATTCCACATGAGTCCACTATACCAACCTATATACGGTATCTACTTGCCGTTCCAAGTAAATTTGTATGTGCCAAACTCTAAACCTTCAAATAAATATCCTGTTTTGTATGCTCAAATAGCTCATGTATCAACTAGTGTTGTTTGTATCTTCCATGTTAGGCGGGTTATTCTCAAGAGGAGTGGACTCTGCTCCTCACTCACGAGATAAATGGCTGGTCACCGGGATGCCTAGTCCCATGCTTTATGCAAACTAAATCAAAATAATTGCAAACAAAACTCCCCCTAGGACTCTTGTTAGTTGGAGGCACTCGTTGTTTCGAGCAAGCCATGGATTGATGCTTGTGGTGGAAGGGGGAGCATAAACTTTACCATTCTGTTTGGGAACCGCCTATAATGTGTGTAGCATGGAAGATATTGCCATCTCTTGGTTGTTATGTTGACAATGAAAGTATACTGCTCAAAAAATTATTCACGTATGTTTCAAAACCGAGCTCTGGCACCTCTACAAATCCCTGTTTCCCTCTGCGAAGGGCCTATCTATTTACTTTTATGCTGAGTCATCATCCTCTTATTAAAAAGCACCAGTTGGAGAGCACTGCTGTCATTTGCATTCATTATTGTTAGTTTACATTGAATATGACCTGACTAGATCTCTTTTACCATGAATTACAATGTCTAGTCAGTCCTTGGTCTTTAAAGGTGCTCTGCATTTATGTTTTGCGGTCTCAGAAAGGGCTAGCGAGATACCACCTTGTTATATCATATTATGATTGTTTTGAGAAAGTGTAGTCATCCGAGTTTTATTATTATGGCTCGCTAGTTGATTATGCTATTGATATGAGTAAACTTGAGACCGATGCGTTATTGTGAATGTGGTTAGTTATAATCTTTGCTGAAAACTTGAATGCTGGCTCTACATATTTACAACAACAAGAGCAAACAGAGTTTGTAAAAGTTTTGGGACAATTGCATTTTTACCCCTAGTTGGTTCCTACCCACGGGTTTTGCCCTTACTTTTCGAGCTTGCTCAGTTTTACCCTTACTTTTTCTGTCGTGGTCCCTCGAATGCCCTTTGACCGTTTGACCAAAACTTTGAAAATTCATAACTAATTCATATGAACTCAGAAAAATGCAAATAAGATATCAAAATGTTTAGATAAACATTACCTTTATGTGCATATCATTTGCATTCGGGACAACAGCACCCTTTAAACTACCTGAGGTAATTAATGTTATTAACATTATTAAAAATAAAAAGGTATAAACAATATTTTTCATGAATAAAAATTACATGCAAATGTAGGTGATGTTTCCTGAACATACAGATATCTTATTTGCATTTTTCTGAGTTCGTATCATCTTGTTATGAATGTTCTAACAACTTTGACCATTATTTGGAAACATCATAACAAATTGATACGAACTCAGAAAAATGCAAATAAGATATCAGGATGTTCAGGAAACATCACCTACATTTGCATGTAATTTTTATTCATGAAAAAAATATTGTTTATACCTTTTTATTTTTAATAATGTTAATAACGTTAATTACCTCAGGTAGTCTAAAGGGTGCTTTTGTCCTGAATGGAAATGATATGCACATAATGGTAATGTTTATCCGAACATTTTAATATCTTATTTGCATTTTTCTGAGTTCATATGAATTAGTTATGAATTTTCAAAGTTTTGGTCAAATGGTCAAAGGGCATTCGAGGGACCTCAACGGAAAAAGTGAGGGCAAAACTGAGCAAGCTCGAAAAGTAAGGGCAAAACCCGTGGGTAGGAACCAACTAGGGGCAAAAATGCAATTGTCCCAAAAAAATTTGTTTATCACATTCAGTTTGTCAACTGAATTGCTTGAGGACAAGCAAAGGATTAAGCTTGGGGGAGTTGAGACGTCTCCAACGTATCTACTTTTCCAAACACTTTTGCCCTTGTTTTGGACTCTAACTTGCATGATTTGAATCGAACTAACCCGGACTGACGTTGTTTTCAGCAGAACTACCATGGTGTTATTTATGTGCAGGAGCAAACGTTCTCGGAATGACCTAAAACTTCATGGAGACACTTTTCAGAAAATAAGAAAAATACCTGCCAAAGATAAATGCCAGGGGGCCCACCACCTTGCCATGAGGGTGGGGGGCATGCCTGCCCCCCTAGGGCGCACCCCCTACCTCGTGGGCCCCCTGTTGCCTCTCCGACTCCAACTCCACCTCTATATATTGAGTTTCAGGGAGAAAAAAATCAGAGAGAAGAAATCACCGCGTTTTACGATAAGGAGCCGCTGCCAAGCCCTAAAACCTCTCGGGGGGGCTGATCTGGAGTCCGTTCGAGGCTCTGGAGAGGGGAATCCATCGCCATGGTCATCATCAACCATCCTCCATCACCAATTCCATGATGCTCACCGCCGTGCGTGAGTAATTCCATCGTAGGCTTGCTGGACGGTGATGGGTTGGATGGGATCTATCATGTAATCGAGATAGTTTTGTTAGGGTTTTATCCCTAGTGTCCACTATGTTCTGAGATCGATGTTGCTATGACTTTGCTATGCTTAATGCTTGTCACTAGGGCCTGAGTCCCATGATTTCAGATCTGAACCTATTATGTTTTCATCAATATATGAGTGTTCTTGATCCTATCTTGCAAGTCTATAGTCACCTATTATGTGTTATGATCCGTTAACCTCGAGGTGACAGTAATCGGGATACTTACCGGTGATGACCGTAGTTTGAGGAGTTCATGTATTCACTATGTGTTAATGCTTTGTTCCGGTTCTCTATTAAAAGGAGGCCTTAATATCCCTTAGTTTTCGTAAGGACCCCGCTGCCACAGGAGGGTAGGACAAAAGATGTCATGCAAGTTCTTTTCCATAAGCACGTATGACTATATTCGGAATACATGCCTACATTACATCAATGAACTGGAGCTAGTTTTGTGTCACCCTAGGTTATGACTGTTACATGATTAACCACATCCGGCATAATTCTCTATCACCGATCCATTGCCTACGAGATTTCCATATATTGTTCTTCGCTTATTTACTTTCCCGTTGCTATTGCTATCATCACTACAAAATACCAAAAACATTGCTTTTACTATTGTTACCTTTTGCTACCGTTACCACTACTATCATATTACCTTGCTACTAAACACTTTGCTGCAGATATTAAGTTTCCAGGTGTGGTTGAATTGACAACTCAACTACTAATACTTGAGAGTATTCTTTGGCTCCCCTTGTGTCGAATCAATAAATTTGGGTTGAATACTTTACCCTCGAAAACTATTGCGATCCCCTATACTTGTGGGTTATCAATCCATGTTCTGGATTGCCGACAAGCTTGCGGCCCAATCTTTGAGATTATTTGGTAGCACAAGGTGATTATGGTCCCGCACGATCGCCCGCATGTGATGGAGGGCGTAGTAGGCATCCTTATGACCGCCAGGCGGCTGCTTGACGCAGGGGAACGTCGTAGTGTGGGCGAACACGTGCTTGCCGTACCTACGAACTGGCCTGGTGAAGGTGCCTCCAGATCTGGCGTAGCCGGGGAGAACATCATCAAGAACTTTCTTGATATTTGTGTAGTCTTTCTTTGACTAACGGTCCGAGTCGAAATACGTGGCCATGGAATATTTCGGGCTTAAGAGGATGAGTGTGCAATGTATGTCACTGCACAAAACACGGAATGTTAGAAAAAAAAGAACGATCAAAATCTAAGAAATCATATGTTACGGGGCGGTGAGGGGATGACTTACTCGGGAAAGTAAGGCACGAGGAAGTTATCCTTATCTGGGTTTACCAGAATGACGCCTTTGAGGTAAGAACTCGCGACTTGCCGGTCCCCAGCACTACCCAAGATCTTGGCACACATGTAGAAGGGGTTGACTATCACGATGTCCGGGGTCTTGTCTCTAATGATCCGCATCTCCATACTCAGCGAAAATAGCCGAACGATGGTATAGTGCAGCGGATGAAGGTTAAACATAGCGAAGATGCCATCAAACCGTAGGATGATCGTACCCCCGATGGCGTTATCCACAAAGCCCTTGCCCTCTGGCACCTTGGCCACGAAAACCGGGTATGCCACATCATTCTCGGAGAGATGCCGCTTCTCCAAAGAAAGAACACTGTCATGTAGACTCCGCATACACCGGTTCCAGCATTGAGCAGATTAGTCGGTAGCATCGGCCTACCCACCACATGCACCCTCCTCGAGATATCCTTAGTTGAAGGTGGACCGTCCTGAGCACGGATCGTACTCGGTGCCGGCTGGCTGGCACCCTGGTTACTCTTTCTTTTCCATTCCTTCTTCTTCTGTTGTAATGGGATCGAATTCTGCTCACAGACCGCCTTCTTGAGTGTGTTGGGGCTGACAATATTTGGCACCTCGGCTATTTGAGGCTCAGTGAAGGCGGCAGCTGGAGGCGTCTCCTGAGAACTGAACACCAGACGACGCCTGTTGCATTTTTGGTTTCTCCGTGGTACCAGCATGATCGCGGTCGTCTTTTTCAGGGTTGGATTCTTGAGAAGGAGGCTCGAAGAATTCATCACCGTACCCATGTTCGGCAAAGTACTTATCGACGTTGGTAAATGTACCATTGTCGTTGTCATCGTCATCCAGATCATGTGCCATATGGATGTTCGGATCCTGTGCCATACGGATGTCCGGCATGTCCGGTAACGTTGCGGCGGTCTTGCCATGGCTTGGCGCCGGCACGACTGGCGGTATTGTCTGTGGGGTGGTGTCCCCCGCCCCCAAACGAAACTAGATCTTCGGCCAAAGCAGGGGCCAGCTTACGCAGGCGCTGAGGGTCATCACATCATCTTCGTCGGCCCCAGCGGGTCGAATCGGAGGTAACAACTCCTCGCAGCCTGGCAGCACCCGAACCAGTTCAACCCTATACACGATGGGTGGCATCGGATTACCGTGGAACACGGGGTTGCCCGGTTGAACGATTCTGCCCTTGGCGACATCGATCAACTCGCCGCCCACGAAGTGCAGGAGAGTGCATGGAACGTTGGTGGCGCCCTGCGAAAACATGTAGGGCGTCAGGGATGCCCAGTCAAAGGCAAGGAGATGAAGTCATCGGCCAAGAGGCTTAATTAGTTACCGTGATGGCGTCGAGCTCGGCTAATGTCGAGGCACCGCCAACGGCGGGCATGCAACTGACGGAGGGGCCGCTTGCTGCCGAGGTGCCGGCCGGCGTACACCCGGGTGCATTAACCTCCAATGCTCGTGCCCGCGTCGGAGACACCAATGGCGCCACCTGCGCGTTGTGCGAGTTGCTGGCCGTGAAGCTGGGAACCGGGGGCGACCCCTGTTGGCCGCCCACAATCCACGTCGTCAGCCCCTGAATCAAGGTAGGCACAATGGCGGTGAGCCTCGATCCCAGTTGTTGTTGCACTTGCTCTTGGACAATCTCTGGAATCCACGCAACTTGTGCCTTGAGTTCTTGAACCTCGCGCGACTGGCATTCCGAGCTGGTATTTCTCTCCTTTCGCCCACCAACGTTATAGTATGACGACCATTTTGTGGACAAGCCTTTGCTGGCCACATGACCAGCTGATGACGGCTTACTGAGCTTATCCTTGTTTTTCATAACGTTCAACGCCCTATTTAGAGTGTTGTCCCAAGGGGTGCTCTGAGACGACCCCGCGCTACTGCTTTCAGTCTCCTGCGGAAGGAATGTGAACCATTTAGAAATTTGGCTTCATTAATTAGAAAGCAACCATATGGAGCTAATTACGCGGGGGTGTATTCCTTACCAGAACACGCTCAAGCGCCCTGGTCTTCGGATCCGTGGTAAGCTCCTTTGTTACCGGGTCCTCCTTGTACCGGGCCCTAACATAGTTCCTGGTCTGCTTGTCAAGATATTTCTCGAAGCGGGGCGGTAGGCCTCGCTCGACACGCTCCGTGTCCTCCTTGTCCCATATAGGCTCCGCCACTCTGTACCCGCCGGGACCGAGTTTGTGTTCCCCTAAGTTCAACTCCCGCATTTCTTTCCCCCACTGACTTGATTCGGAGGTTGCGCTGCTCTTGCACTTGATCTTGAACTCCTTGTAGTCATCTTCGCTGATCGAAGGATTTTTTCGCCTTGATTTTCTCATAACTATCACCTTTGTCAATCATTCTCTTCACCGCGCTTATCCAAGTAGACAGGGCCGTGCTCATCTTCGTGAGGGCGGCACTATTCACTTTATTCCCTGAGAGGTGTGTGTTTGCAAAGTCAGCGGGGAACTTGTATCGTTCGTGCAGCTTCGTGAAGAGGAGGCTGCGCAAATTCCCTCGGTCCTTATGCCTTAGGTTCTCGGTGTTGAACGAGATGGTGCTTCGGAGAATGCACCCGAGCTGAACCGAGTAACCCTTGACTAATTCTTTTGGCGCCGTTGGATTCCCATCGGAGTTCACTTCAGTAAATTCCTCCTTGACAGTGCCGAGCACGTTCGGGTGCCGGTCCTTCCGTTGCCTCTTCGGTTGACTGCCAACTGTGTGTGCGCTGCCATCATCAGTGGTGGCATCCTCGGCGGCACCATTAGTGGTGTCATCCCCAATGCAACTAGGGGTTGTGTAGTTAGGATCGGTGTCTTCTGCGGTGTCCTCATAGCAGTGAGGTTCTTCCTCCATCTCCTGGGACAGCTCCCAGAATTGGTTGCCCGAACCGCCGGCCTCATCGTTGTGGGTCATGTTTCGCTCTAAATAGGAAAAAAGTTTGGTCAAAAAATTGGTTATTGTCAAGGAACAAGATCATGGTCTCATCATTTAGAGTTTGTCGACACCGAGGCATCCTAAAAGCTAAGCTTTTATCATTTAGGGTTTATCGACGCCGAGGCACCCTAAAAGCCTAAGCTTTCATCATTTAGATTTTTATCAACACCGAGGCACCCTAAAAGCCAAGGTTTTATAATTTATGGTTTGTCGACACCAAGGCATCCTAAAAGCTAAGCTGGGAAGGAGAATTCTAAGTTGGGCCTAATCACTTGGCTCTATTGCCACCTATGGTTTAATGCAGCAAGAATAAAGGGGCAGTTGATCCTACTTAATTAAGTACTATGATACCCCGGCCCATGCATTAGTCGCAAGTACCCCATATGTCCTATTTTTTAGCAAACTCATGCTAAAATTCACGGAAAATTTCAGCATGACCTTTGCTGAAAATAGGACATATGGAGTACCCGAATTTCCCGGAACGGAAGTTAATCGACATTCCGGCAAACTCAAGGGCCTCTCAGGGTACCTTCAAAATCATTATCCCCGCGTAATGAAGTCGCCAATGGATCATTTCAGAAGATCGCAATGAGACTACCAGTAATGACCAAGTACCGGTGGAAATGTGAAATAGCAGAAAATCCTATGACTGAATTGTAACACCCCGGATATGAATTACCCAATATGTACTCCAAATCTTGCCGTTTCCGGCGTTAAGTTATTTTATTTTCTCGGGTTTGGGTTTTTGTCTCCGTGTGTTGTTGTCGTTGTCATGCGTCTCATATCATGTCATCATGTGCATTGCATTTGCATACGTGTTCATCTCTTGCATTTGAGCATTTTCCCCGTTGTCCGTTTTGCATTCCGGCGCTCCGTTCTCCTTCGGTGGTCAATTCTACCTTTCTTTCATGTGTGGGGATTAAACATTTCCGGATTGGACCGAGACTTGCCAAGCGGCCTTGGTTTACTACCGGTAGACCGCCTGTCAAGTTTCGTACCATTTGGACTTCGTTTGATACTCTAACGGTTAATCGAGGGACCGAAAAGGCCTCGTGTGTGTTGCAGCCCAACACCCCTCCAATTTGGCCCAAAACCCACCAAAACCCTCTCCATCATCTAGAGCATTCGATCACGATCGCGTGGACGAAAACCGCACCTCATTTGGACACTCCTAGCTCCCTCTATGCCTATATATACCTCCCCCATTCCAAATCTCGGATCCCCTCCTTCTAACCCTAAAAAAAATCTCCTCCGCCGCCGCCAGACACGTCCGGACGGAGCCGGACGTTGTCCGCCGCCGCCACCGACCAACCACGCCGTGCCACGTGTCATCGCCGCCTTCCTCCACCACCGGCCCGTCGAGCCCGCGGGAGGCCCTCCCCGGCCTGCGGCTCCCCGCGCACCCCGCGCCCTTCGTCCCTGCGCACGGCGACCGCCGCCCCGGCCACCGGCGAGCGTCGCCCCGGCCGCCGCACCCCGCGGCCACCACGCCGTCTGCCTCCTCTCCGTCCTCGTCCTCCTCCGGTCGTCCACCGCAACCACAAACTCCGGCCACCTCGTCCACCTGCGTATAGGAACTTCGGCAAAGCTCCGGCCAACCTCGATCCACGTGCCGTCCGGATCTGGATCTGAGATCCCGTTTGGGTTGACTTTTGCCCCGAAACCCTAATTATTTGCTCTTGTTCATCGCATCGTAAGTTCTCATCCGTAACTCCATTTTGGGCATATAGCATATCAAAATGTTTGTCTCGGAGAGCACATCATTTCATCTCATTGCATCATTTTCATTTGAGTTCATCTTGATGCCCAAAATGCTGTTAGAAGAATGCTATTTGAGTTAATTGTCAGATCTGCTGCTCCAATTGGATATTTGTCATTTTTGCCATGATTATTGTGTGCATGATATGCCCATGAGCTCTACATGTGTTTTGTTATATGTTTTGCCATCTGTCCAGAGGTGCAACCCATGTATTTTTGTGATGTGTGTGGTGACTAGCACGAGCTTGCAAAGTGGTGCATTCGTTAATGCTGATTTCAGGGACTTAGCATTTCCACTAAGTCCTTGATCTGTTTATCTCAATATGCCATATGTTCACGTTGTTTCCTAGTGATCCGTGCCTCTTTTGAGGATGATCAGTAAGGATGTTTTGTTAATATTGTAGTGCTCTATCCATCCATGTCCTTGTTTGCAATTATGGAGAACCCTAGCTTGAGTCAATAGAGCTCTACTTTTGTCATTTCGTGAATCTGGGCAGATTGTCTACTTGTTAGCAATTTGGCCGAGGATGTTGTAGTTGATCCGTGCATGCTATGCTATTGTTCTTGCCATGTCTAGCTTGTATTTTGTGTATTCTTGATGGGTGTATACTTAGATTGTCATGACTTGCTCTGTAGTGAGTGCATCAAGCTCGTAAACATGCCTACTTGATATCTGTTTCAGCATGCTCCAGTTTTCACTAAGTCTGAGAACTGATTATGTTTTTGCCATGTTCACATGCTTGCAAATGAAATTTCTGATCCCTTTTGGCTCAAGGTCACTAAGGGACTTTTGTTAAGCCCTTTGAGTATCTCCATGCCATGCTTTACTTTGCCATGTTCAGATACTGTAGCATATTGTTTTCATGCTCTGAAGAGTGCTATCTGATCTGAAATTCCAGACAAGTGTTAATTTCACTAAGTCTGAAATCTGTTTACCAAATGCATTTTTGCCATGCTTGTTTGAACCTGTTAATGGATGAATTGGTCGTAGCTCTGTGCTAAACTTTTGTTAAAGTTCATGAATGGATTCCTTCCATGTATTTTGATGCCATGTTTGAGTGCTGTAGCATGTTCATCTTGTTGCATTTAGATGGCTACTTGCTGTAAATCACAGAACGTGGTCACATTTGAATCGCTTGCCATTTCCAAACCGTAACTCCGATTCCGGTGTTCTTTATATCGTTTTCAAGCGATTTCATCTCATGTTTCCAGTGGCACACTTGGATTTCCAAGTTGAGGCCAGGTTCATGCATTACTTGTCCATTCTTCCATATGCATCCCGTATCGCATCCCGCATAGCATACCATCTTTGCATCATGTTGTTTGAGTTTGCACGTGGTTGATTGTGCTCCGTTTGCTTGTTTGTCTTGTTTGGGTAGAGCCGGGAGACGAGTTCACTAACGAGGAGCCCGTTGAGTTTCTTTCGAGGATCCAGTCAACTCTGACAACTTTGCAGGCAAGATGATCATACCCTCGAAATCACTTCTATCTTTGCTTTGCTAGATGCTCACTCTTTTGCTATGCCTATGCTAGGATGCCTACCACTTGCTTTTCAAGCCTCCCAAATTGCCATGTTCAACCTCTAACCCACCATGTCCTAGCAAACCATTGATTGGCTATGTTACCACTTTGCTCAGCCCCTCTTATAGCGTTGCTAGTTGCAGGTGAAGATTGGAGACCGTTCCTTGTTGGAACATTATTTTTAATTGTTGGGATATCATTATATTGCCATGTTATCTTAATGCATCTATATATTTGGTAAAGGGTGGAAGGCTTGGCCTCTCGCCTAGTGTTTTGTTCCACTCTTGCCGCCCTAGTTTCCGTCATATCGGTGTTATGTTCCCGGATTTTGCGTTCCTTACGCGGTTGGGTTATAATGGAAACCCCTTGATAGTTTGCCTTGATTAAAGCTTTTCCAGCAATGCCCAACCTTGGTGTTACCATTTGCCACCTAGCCTCTTTTTCCCTCGGGTTTCCGGAGCCCGAGGGTCATCTTATTTAAACCCCCCCTCCCGGGCCAGTGCTCCCATGAGTGTTGGTCCGAACCAGGCAGCCTGCGGGGCCACCTCGGGGAAACTCGAGGGTTGGTTTTACTCATAGCTTGACCTATCTGAGTGTGCCCTGAGAACGAGATATGTGCAGCTCCTATCAGGATTTGTCAGCACATTTGGGCGGTGTTGCTGGATTTGTTTTAACCTGTCGAAGTGTGTTAAAGAACCGGGATACCGAGTCTGATCGGAATGTCTCGGGAGAAGGTCTATTCCTTCGTTGACCGTGAGAGCTTGTCATGGGCTAAGTTGGGACTCCCCTGCAGGGATTTGAACTTTCAAAGTCGTGCCCGTGGTTATGGGCAGATGGGAATTTGTTAATGTCCGGTTGTAGATAACTTGAACCTTAATTTAATTAAAATGAATCAATAGTGTGAGTTACCGTGATGGTCTCTTCTCGGCGGAGTCCGGGAAGTGAACACGGTGTTGGAGTAATGTTTGCGCAGGTTGTTCTCTAGTTACTCGCTTGCGCTTTGCCTCCTCTTCTCGCTCTCTTTTGCGAACAGGATAGCCACCATATATGCTAGTTGCTTGTTGCAGCTCCACATATTTTCCTTGCCTTACCTATTAAGATTAAATAGTCTTGATCGCGAGGGTGCGAGATTGCTGACTCCCTGTGGCTCACAGATTACTTCCAAACTAGATGCATGGGCCTGATGATTCCGCTCCAGATGGCGCGCTTGAGCTCAAGTGGGAGTTCGACGAGGACTCCCAATGTTACTACGTGTCTTTCCCTGATGATCAGTAGTGGTGCCCAGTTGGGGTGATCGGGACCGTGTCGCATGTTGGGTTATCTTTTATTTTGGCGCCGTAGTCGGGCCATGAGTGTTTGAATGTTCTAATGCTATTTAAATACTTTGATTGACGTGGCGAGTGTAAGCCAACTATTGTATCTCCCCTTTATTATTTATATTACATGGGATGTTGTGAAGATTGCCTAACTTGCGACATTGCTTTCAATGCGGTTATGTCTCTAAGTCGTGCCTCGACACGAGGGAGCTATAGCCGCATCAAGGGCATTACAAGTTGGTAATCAGAACCTTCCCCGACCTTAGGAGCCCCATTGCTTGATCATTTTTAGCAGCCGAGTTTGTGTCTAGAAAAATGTTTTGAGTCATTTAGGAATTATATATCGAAGAGTTTAGGAATTCTTTTTACTCCCCAGTCTCCTCATCGCTCTAGTAAGGCATCCTGACATAGAGTTTTGACTCTTCTCTTCTCAAATTTCACTAAAAAAAATTTAGGATCACGCGGGTATCTTGGAATCGTTCCGATGGTTTCGTGATGAGAACATTGTCTTGGTGCCTCCTGTCAGGGGTTTTGTGGCAGTGTCCCGGAGAGTTGAGCTCCGAGGTGTTGTCGTCACAATTTTATCGTTGCAATTCTGGAATACCTGAGTTTAGTACGCCGACATCGAAAATCTCTTTTATGCAGTTCGTTGGTGAGATAACCTCGACGCCACCCAGTACTGGGTCGGGAGTTCGGGAGTATCGTCATAACTTGTATAACGGATGCTTTTCGAAGGTTGAGGTAGATGGTTTCCGAAGTTTTTCTCGGTTATGTGTTGAAGGATGGATACAGCTGGATGTAGGAATTTCTAGATTTGGGTGAGATATTATGCTTCCCCTGTATCCCCAACACCTGATTGCATAACCGGAAAGGTTTGGGAGTTTCATAGGTGGGAATTTTTGTAGCTCTAGCTCTTCTTCCACGGATATTTGGTTTGAGATTGGGATTTCTTACCGAGTATTCGTTCTTGATGCGTACCTTGTTGATTTATTTCTCTACCTAAATTCTAAGTGGCTTCTCAATTTATGGATATGTGACCATTTAAAAAGGAATGCATTCGTTCATTTTGTTCGGATGTGAAGACTTTATGTTGCAATTTTCATTCTGTTGGATTCAGCTTCATTTTATCTGTCAATGTGCTAACGGTTGTCACCCTCTTCAGGATGGCTCTCGCTAAGAGCACCAATCAGAATCAGAATCAAGATCCGCCACCACCTCCACCTCCTCCGGAGGCATGGCAAGCTGTGATGGCCACAACCAATGCAAACACACAGTTGATCATGCAAATTCTTCAAGAGCGCAATCAAGCGAACCAAGGCAACCAAGGCAACAATCAGAATCACTTTGCTACACTCAACCAGTTCCTTGCTAACGGGCCAAAGACTTTTAGCAATTGTGTTGAAGCAACTGATGCTGACGATTGGCTCGTGGATCTGTGCAAGCATTTCGAGTGCAGTAACGTCAGGCCTGAGGACTTTGTCAAGTTCGCTTCCTTTCAACTCAAAGATCAAGCTGCAGAATGGTTCCAGCAGTACAAGGATTCCAGAGGTGGACGTGCGATTACTTGGGATGAATTCCGCCAAGACTTCAAAGCTCATCATATTCCTCAGAGCGTGGCTGAAAGCAAGCGTGAGGAATTATGCAACCTGAAGCAAGGCTCTTTGTCTGTCTATGACTACAACAAGTTGTTTCAGAAGCTCGCCCGCTTTGCTAAGCAGGACGTCCCTGATGAGAACAGCATGATATACCAGTTCAGGAGTGGTCTCAGAGAAGAAATTCAGCTAGCTCTTGTTCTCTTTGAGCCCTTGAGGTACGATGAGTTCTACAACTTGGCATTGAAGCCAGAGGCTGCTCAACTGAGGTGTGATGCTTCCAAGAAGCGAGTCAGAGATGCTACTCCTTCTTCATCTACTCAAGTGGCCAAGCAGCAGAAGTATTGGCTTCCTCGTCCTCCGTTTCGTCAGCCGTATCAGAAGAGTAAAGGTGGCAGTGGATCTTCCCACCCACCCAACCCTGGCTTTCAGAACAAGACTTCGTCTCAAGCTCCAAGATTGAGTGCTCCGTATCACCGTCCGCTTTCAGAGGTCACATGCAAAAGTGCCAACAGAAGGGTCACTATGCCAACAAATGCTTCAATCAGAGGCGCCTTCCTCCTCCTCCTGTGAGATCGGCAAGTACAGTTGTGGTCAAGCATAACCCCAAGCACGCCAAGGTCAACTTGATGAACGCAGCTCAGGCAGAGGACTCGTCAGATGTCATCATGGGTAACCTTCCTGTTAATGATATTCCCACAAGAGTTCTTTTTGACACTGGTGCATCGCATTGTTTCATGTCAAAGCCATTTTTTACCAAGCATGAGTTCGTTTCTTCTCATTTGGGTAAACAAATGGATATCGTTTCTCCTGGCAAACGTTTGAGTGCAAGTCTGGAGGTGCCAGATGTTACTATCACCTTGGGCGACTACAAGTTTCTTTCTTCCCCAATGGTTCTGGGTAACTCGGATATTGATCTTATTCTCGGGATGGATTGGCTATCTAAGCACAAGGCTCATCTTGATTGTGCAGCCAGGCAGATTCAATTGACTCATTCGTCTGAGGATGTAATTGTCTTTGCCGCTCGTGATGATACCATCCGTCTGTTTTCTCTCAATGAGAAGGGTGAACTGGATGCTATCTCGCAAATTCCAGTCATTTGCGAATATCAAGACATCTTTCCAGAAGAGCTTCCAGGAATGCCTCCACACCGGCCAGTTGAATTTGTCACCGATCTTGAGCCTGGCACAGAACCTGTGTGCAAGCGTCCTTACAAGCTCGGACCTGAAGAGTTGAAGGAGCTGAAGAAGCAACTCGATATTCAAGAGAGAATGGGCCTCATCCGACCTAGTTCTTCTCCGTGGGGTTGTGGTGTTCTTTTTGTGAAGAGGAAGGATGGAACGGACCGACTTTGTGTTGAATACCGTCCATTGAACAAGAAGACCATCAAGAACAAGTATCCACTTCCCAACATCAACGAGCTGTTCGAACAACTCAAAGGTGCCCAAGTATTCTCCAAGCTTGATCTCTGTATGGGTTATCATCAGATTCGAATTCGTGAGCAAGATATTCCCAAGACGTCTTTCAGGACAAGCTATGGTTCATATGAATACACTGTCATGTCTTTTGGCCTCGTCAACGCTCCTCCGACTTTCTCTCGCATGATGAACTTCATCTTCAACGCCTACACCAATGACTTCGTTTTGGTCTATCTCGACGACATTCTGGTTTTCTCAAAGAACAAGGAAGATCATGCCAAGCACTTGCGTTTGGTGCTCGATAAGCTGAGGGAACACCAGTTTTATGCCAAGTTCTCCAAGTGCAAATTTTGGCTCGATGAGGTTCTTTATCTTGGTCATATCATCTCTGCCAAGGGCATTGCGATGAATCCTAAGAAGGTGTCTGCAATTGTGAATTGGGAACCTCCTCAGAACGTGAAGCAACTCTGTAGCTTCCTCGGTCTTGCAAGCTACTGTTGAAGATTCGTTGAAAACTTTTCTAAGATCGCGAAGCCTCTCTCAAATCTTCTCTAGAAGCACGTCAAGTACGTTTGGTCTCCGGAGTGTGACATTGCTTTCAACACTTTGAAAGAGAAATTGATCACTGCTCTAGTTCTGACTCCGCCTGATGAATCCAAACCGTACGAGGTCTTTTGTGATGCCTCTCTCCAAGGTCTCGGCGCAGTATTGATGCAAGAGAAGAAATTTGTTGCTTATACCTCTCGCCAATTGAAGCCCAATGAGAAGAACTACCCCACTCATGATCTAGAGTTGGCGGCAGTTGTGCATGCTCTTTTGACTTGGAGACATCACTTATTGGGAAGAAAAGTGGACATTTTCACTGACCACAAGAGTCTCAAGTACATCTTCACTCAGCCTAATCTCAACCTCAGGCAGACTCGATGGGTCGAAATGATTCAAGAGTATAATCCAAGTATCGAGTATACTCTAGGCAAGGCCAATGTGATTGCTGACGCATTGAGCAGGAAGGCTTATTGCAACAGTCTGATTCTCAAGCCTTATCAACCCGAGCTTTGTGAAGCTTTCCGCAAACTTAATCTGCAAGTTGTTCCTCAAGGTTTCCTCGCCAACCTTCAAGTCTCTCCTACCTTGGAAGACCAGATTCGCCAAGCTCAGCTTCTTCATGCTATGGTGAAAAAGGTGAAGATTGGGATTGCCAAGAGTCAACCCAAGTACAAGTGCTACCGCCTTGATGACAAGGATACTCTCTTCTTCGAGGATCGTATTGTTGTGCCCAAAGGTGACCTTCGTAAAGTGATCATGAACGAGGCTCACAATTCTCTCCTCTCCATCCACCCTGGGAGCACGAAGATGTATCAGGACCTCAAGCAGGCTTATTGGTGGACTCGAATGAGGCGCGAGATTGATCAATTCGTGAATGAGTGTGATGTCTGCAGAAGAGTGAAGGCAGAACACCAAAGGCCAGCTGGTCTCCTCCAACCTCTTGCCATTCCAGAATGGAAGTTTGACCACATTGAAATGGACTTTGTGAC
Source organism: Triticum dicoccoides (assembly GCF_002162155.2). Classification (NCBI taxonomy): domain Eukaryota; kingdom Viridiplantae; phylum Streptophyta; class Magnoliopsida; order Poales; family Poaceae; genus Triticum; species Triticum dicoccoides. Next base: position 575,520,038 of record NC_041388.1, on the reverse strand, counting down.
TGGGTTTCCAAAGTCCAAACGTGGCAATGATGCTATATTCGTTGTTATCGACAAACTCACTAAAGTGGCTCACTTTCTGCCTATCAAGGAGTCAATCACTGCAGCTCAATTGGCGGAACTCTATACCTCTTGGATTGTCTCTCTGCACGGTATTCCATAAGTGATCTCTTCAGACCGTGGCAGCATCTTTACCTCCAAGTTTTGGGATTCTTTTCAGAAGGCCATGGGCACCAACATCCGCTTCAGCACAGCTTTCCATCCTCAAACTAGCGGTCAAGTCGAGCGTGTCAACCAGATTCTTGAAGATATGCTCAGGGCTTGTGTGATCTCCTTCGGCATGAAGTGGGAGGATTGTCTTCCTTATGCTGAATTCTCCTACAACAATAGTTTTCAAGCAAGTTCGGGCAAGGCCCCATTTGAAATTCTGTATGGCAGGAAGTGTCGTACCCCTCTCAACTGGTCTAAAACCGGTGAACGTCAGCTTTTGGGAAGTGACTTAATCACAGAGGCAAAGGAAATGTGCAAAGTCATTCGAGATAGCCTCAAAGCAGCCCAATCCCGCAAGAAGAGCTACTATGATAGTAAGCACCGTGATTTGGCTTTCGATATCGGAGATCATGTTTACCTCCACGTCTCTCCAATGAAAGGTACTCGTCGCTTCGGAATCAAAGGGAAGCTTGCCCCTAGATACGTGGGACCTTTCAAGATTGTCAGCAAGAGAGGCGATCTCGCCTATCAACTCGAGCTTCTTTAAAACTTTGCAAATGTGCATGATGTGTTCCATGTCTCTCAGCTCCGAAAGTGCTTCAAGACTCCTGACCGCACCATCAACTTCGAGGACATTGAGCTCCAAGAAGATCTCTCTTATCGTGAGCACCCAGTTGCTATTCTTGAAGAGACTGAACGCAAGACTCGCAACAAGTCAATCAAATTCCTCAAAGTCAAGTGGTCACACCATTCCAACCATGAAGCTACCTGGGAACGCGAGGATCACCTCCGTTCTATGTACCCGGCATTCTGTCAGTCCTGGATCTCGGGACGAGATCCTTTCGTAGTGGTGGAGTGTTGTAACACCCCGGATGTGAATTACCCAATATGTACTCCAACTCTTGTCGTTTCTGGTGTTAAGTTATTTTATTTTCTCAGATTCGGGTTTTTGTCTCCGTGTGTTGTTGTCGTTGTCATGTGTCTCATATCATGTCATCACGTGCATTGCATTTGCATACGTGTTCATCTCTTGCATTCGAGCATTTTCCCCATTATCCGTTTTGCATTCTGGCGCTCCGTTCTCCTCCAGTGGTCAATTCTACCTTCCTTTCGTGTGTGGGGATTAAACATGTCTGGATTGGACCGAGCCTTGCCAAGCGGCCTTGGTTTACTACCGGTAGACCGCCTGTCAAGTTTCGTACCATTTGGACTTCGTTTGATACTCTAACGGTTAACTAAGGGACCGAAAAGGCCTCGTGTGTGTTGCAGCCCAACACCCCTCCAATTTGGCCCAAAACCCACCAAAACCCTCTCCATCATCTAGAGTGTTCGATCACGATCGCGTGGCCGAAAACCGCACCTCATTTGGACACTCCTGGCTCCCTCTATGCCTATATATACCTCCCCCATTCCAAATCTCGGATCCCCTCCTTCTAACCCTAAAAAAAATCTCCTCCGCCGCCGCCAGACACGTCCGGACGGAGCCGGACATTGTCCGCCGCCGCCACCGACCAAACACGCCGCGCCACGTGTCGTCGCCGCCTTCCTCCACCACCGGCCCGTCGAGCCCGCGGGAGGCCCTCCCCGGCCTGCGGCTCTCCGCGCGCCCCGCGCCCTTCGTCCCTGCGCACGGCGACCGCCGCCCCGGCCACCGACGAGCGTCGCCCCGGCCGCCGCACCCCGCAGCCACCACGCCGTCCGCCTCCTCTCCGTCCTCGTCCTCCTCCGGCCGTCCACCGCAACCACAAACTCCGGCCACCTCGTCCACCGGTGTACAGGAACTCCGGCAAAGCTCCGGCCAACCTCAATCCGCGTGCCGTCCGGATCTGGATCTGAGATCCCGTTTGGGTTGACTTTTGCCCCGAAACCCTAATTATTTGCTCCTGTTCATCACATCGTAACTCCTCATCCGTAACTCCATTTTGGGCATATAGCATATCAAAATGTTTGTCTCGGAGAGCACATCATTTCATCTCATTGCATCATTTTCATTTGAGTTCATCTTGATGCCCGAAATGCTGTTAGAAGAATGCTATTTGAGTTAATTGTCAGATCTGCTGCTCCAATTGGATATTTGTCATTTTTGCCATGATTATTGTGTGCATGATATGCCCATGAGCTCTACATGTGTTTCGTTATATGTTTTGCCATCTGTCCAGAGGTGCAACCCATGTATTTTTGTGATGTGTGTGGTGACTAGCACGAGCTTGCAAAGTGGTGCATTTGTTAATGCTGATTTCAGGGAGTTAGCATTTCCACTAAGTCCTTGATCTGTTTATCTCAATATGCCATATGTTCACGTTGTTTCCTAGTGATCCGTGCCTCTTTTGAGGATGATCAGTAAGGATGTTTTGTTAATATTGTAGTGCTCTATCCATCCATGTCCTTGTTTGCAATTATGGAGCACCCTAGCTTGAGTCAATCGAGCTCTACTTTTGTCATTTCGTGAATCTGGGCTGATTGTCTACTTGTTAGCAATTTGGCCGAGGATGTTGTAGTTGATCCATGCATGCTATTCTATTGTTCTTGTCATGCCTAGCTTGTATTTTGTGTATTCTTGATGGGTGTATACTTAGATTGTCATGACTTGCTCTGTACTGAGTGCATCGAGCTCGTAAACATGCCTACTTGATATCTGTTTCAGCATGATCCAGTTTTCACTAAGTCTGAGAACTGATTATGTTTTTGCCATGTTCACATGCTTGCAAATGAAATTGCTGATCCCTTTTGGCTCAAGGTCACTAAGGGACTTTTGTTAAGCTCTTTGAGTATCTCCATGCCATGCTTTACTTTGCCATGTTCAGATACTGTAGCATATTGTTTTCATGCTCCGAAGAGTGCTATCTGATCTGAATTTCCAGACAAGTTTTAATTTCACTAAGTCTGAAATCTATTTACCAAATGCATTTTTGCCATGCTTGTTTGAACCTGTTAATGGATGAATTGGTCGTAGCTCAGTGCTATACTTTTGTTAAGCTTCATGAATGGATTCCTTCCGTGTATTTTTATGCCATGTTTGAGTGATGTAGCATGTTCATCTTGTTGCATTTAGATGGCTACTTGTTGTAAATCGCAGAACATGGTCATATTTGAATCTCTTACCATTTCCAAACCGTAACTCCGATTCCGGTGTTCTTTATATCGTTTTCAAGCGATTTCATCTCATCTTTCCAGTGGCACACTTGGATTTCCAAGTTGAGTCTAGGTTCATGCATTACTTGTCCATTCTTGCATATGCATCCCGCATCGCATCCCGCATAGCATACCATCTTTCCATCATGTTGTTTGAGTTTGCACGTGGTTGATTGTGCTCCGTTTGCTTGTTTGTGCTGTTTGGGTAGAGCCGGGAGACGAGTTCACTAACGAGGAGCCCGTTGAGTTTGCTTTCTAGGATCTAGTCAACTCTGACAACTTTGCAGGCAAGATGATCATACCCTTGAAATCACTTCTATCTTTGCTTTGCTAGATGCTCGCTCTTTTGCTATGCCTATGCTACGATGCCTACCACTTGATTTCCAAGCCTCCCAAATTGCCATGTTCAACCTCTAACCCACCATGTCCTAGCAAACCGTTGATTGGCTATGTTACCGCTTTGCTCAGCCCCTCTTATAGCATTGCTAGTTGCAGGTGAAGATTGGAGGCCGTTCCTTGTTGGAACATTATTTTAATTGTTGGGATATCATTATATTGCCATGTTATCTTAATGCATCTATATATTTGGTAAAGGGTGGAAGGCTTGGCCTCTCACCTAGTGTTTTGTTCCACTCTTGCCGCCCTAGTTTCCGTCATATCGGTGTTATGTTCCCGGATTTTGCGTTCCTTGATAGTTCTCCTTGATTAAAGCTTTTCCAGCAATGCCCAACCTTGGTTTTACCATTTGCCACCTAGCCTCTTTTTCCCTCGGGTTTCCGGAGCCCGAGGGTCATCTTATTTAAACCCCCGGGGCCAGTGCTCCTCTGAGTGTTGGTCCAAACCAGGCAGCCTGCGGGGCCACCTCAGGGAAACTCGAGGGTTGGTTTTACTCGTAGCTTGACCTATCTGAGTGTGCCCTGAGAACGAGATATGTGCAGCTCCTATCGGGATTTGTCGGCACATTCGGGCGGTGTTGTTGGATTTGTTTTAACATGTCGAAGTGTCTTAAAGAACCGGGATACCGAGTCTGATCGGAATGTCTTGGGAGAAGGTCTATTCCTTTGTTGACCGTGAGGGCTTGTCATGGGCTAAGTTGGGACTCCCCTGCAGGGATTTGAACTTTTGAAAGCCGTGCCTGTGGTTATGGGAAGATGGGAATTTGTTAATGTCCGGTTGTTGATAACTTGAACCTTAATTTAATTAAAATGAATCAACAGTGTGAGTTACCGTGATGGTCTCTTCTCGGCGGAGTCCGGGAAGTGAACACGGTGTTGGAGTAATGTTTGCGCAGGTTGTTCTGTAGTTACTCGCTCGCGCTTTGCCTCCTCTTCTCGCTCTCTTTTGCGAACAGGATAGCCACCATATATGCTAGTCGCTTCCTGCAGCTCCACATATTTTCCTTGCCTTACCTATTAAGATTAAATAGTCTTGATCGCGAGGGTGTGAGATTGCTGAGTCCCTGTGGCTCACAGATTACTTCCAAACCAGATGCAGGGCCTGATGATTCCGCTCCAGATGGCGCGCTTGAGCTCAAGTGGGAGTTCGACGAGGACTCTCAACATTACTACGTGTCTTTCCCTAATGATCAGTAGTGGTGCCCAGTTGGGGTGATCGGGACCGTGTCGCATGTTGGGTTATCTTTTATTTTGGCGTCGTAGTCGGGCCATGAGTGTTTGAATGTTGTAATGCTATTTAAATACTTTGATTGACGTGGCGAGTGTAAGCCAACTATTGTATCTCCCCTTTATTATTTATATTACATGGGATGTTGTGAAGATTGTCTAACTTGCGACATTGCTTTCAATGCGGTTATGTCTCTAAGTCGTGCCTCGACACGTGGGAGCTATAGCCGCATCGAGGGCGTTACATGAATCCAACTCAAGACTTTTTTCATGGGATTCCACAAGCCCACATTGGTAACAACTGTACTTCAAACATGCTGTTACCGGCCAACAACAACTCCAGAACGGAGTTAGCAGAGAAGAAAAAGCACTATAGACGTTCATCTAAAAACTCCTAAACGGCAAAGTGCAGAATCATAAGCAATATAGCAGGTGAAGCAACTACATCATACATTAGCAGTAGTTCATAGAAAAACTAGATGAATGTTTGGCCTCTTGATAAAAAACCATACATCAGCAGCATCACATACATCATAAAGGATACAGCGGCAGTTCATCAGCAGCATTTTGACGACTTCTAATTTAACAAAGTATCCTATTATTTTACCCTAATGAGACTAACCAACTATTGAGGAGTTTCGCGTATCTTCATAAAAAAGATTGTACAATTTTGTTTTCCCATTTCTTTTGCTTCGAAGAGTTATATATTCTTGATTCAGATATTATTCTCGCATGCTCTAGAAAATTATATGCATCTCCGACTGATTGTGTCAACTGCCATATATGTTGCGTCAATCGGCATCACTACTTCTCCTCACAAGTAGTAGTAGAAATGGCTGATGTAGATCCATCCACCCACTTTGAGTAAAAGGTTATAGCACCACAAATATACTTTTGCTTGCAAGGCTACATGTCTGAATTTTGACTGCATTCCAACACCAATCTAAATTTTTGTTACTGCATTCTATCGTCTGTTTGAATTTGACAGAGTTATAAATGGCATTGAGCAACAATGTAATGTACATTTACATGTTTTGTCATACTACACAACACAACTGCACAAACTGCCGCTGATCATCCTCTATTCTGAGCAAGCTACAGCAGTAGATACATTGGCATATATAAAATTTTGAAGAATCTACAGTAAGTAATTGGCAGAGCATGTTATTTAATTTACAGCTTGTGTTATTCTTCCAGGTGTTGAATGCATCTTTCTATCATGATGCTTCAGTAAATAATACTGCATCTTTCTGTCATGATGCTCCAGGAGTTTTAAATTGAGTACTCCATCAGATTAGGATACTACTCTAGATTAGTGTAGCCACTATCTAACAAAAAAAATTTAGAACTCAATTTCAGAGTACTCTAAATGTTGTGTGCCCTAGTATAACTACGAATTTGTTCTCTGAAATACATGCTTTCTCTAGACTTTGAAGACATGAGCTGCGAAACGATGACTCACAGTGGGCAGCCGGTGCAGAGGGGCGCGCCGGCGGCTTCCTATTGTCCCCGCCGTGGCAGAGGACAGAGGTGCAGCCGGTGCAGAGGGCCGTGGAGGACGGCTGCGCTACGGCGGCGAGTACAGGGACGGCGGCGGCAAGGTCGGCGGCGGCGCTGGAACCCTAGCGCGCGGCCCTGCTCGAGGTAAGCCTAAGAAGTCAGACCAAGGGCGCGCGACAGGCACGAGCCATGGAGAAGTGAGGTCCGAGGGGGAGGGGAGGCAGGTGTCTTACTGGGGAGGGCTGGGAACGGCGTGGGGTCGCTGGTGATCTCCGTGGCCGAAAGAGGAAGAAGGGGCCAGGGACGACGCTTCGGGGCTCTTCCGGTCGCGTGAGCTGTCAGGGAGGACAAGGGAGACACGGCGGTACTTCTGGGATCAGTGGCAGAGCGAGGGGAGCACGGTAGCGCGGCTATGGCATCGGGGGACGACAACCGGGCGGCGGAAGGAGGGGCGTGAGGGAGGCGAGGGGGAAGTGGATCTGGCGAGGGAGGAACGAATGGATCGGACGAATTAGCTAGGGGGGATATTACTAATGGCGCACCCCCTAGCAGTGCGCCATTAGTATGTTTTTTATAGCAATGGCGCACCCTCGAGCGGTGCGCCATAAGTAATCTTTTTTAGATAGCAATGGCGCACCAGCTAGCGGTGCGCCATAAGTAATTTTATTATTATTATTATTATTATTATTATTATTATTATTATTATTATTATTTGTTGCATCTAATATTTTTTTAGAAAATGAATATGAATATGAAACAGTAATAAATTTTTATAAAAACAGTAATAATTTTTTTAAAAATATCATCAAATTTGTTATTTGAAAATATTTATGAATATAAAAAATATCATCAAATTTGTAATTTGAAAATATCATCAAATTTGTTATTTGAAAATATAATCAAATTTGTTTTTTTTGGATTTTTAGTTGCATTCATTTGTGACGGTGGAG
>NC_041388.1:575500649-575512224 GCF_002162155.2 Triticum dicoccoides | reverse complement strand
GGAGGGTGCGGGGGGTGCTCGTCGGCGAGGGGGATCTAGCGAGGGGGGATAGCGGTCGAGATGGAGGGGGTCAAGATCGAGTGTCCTCATGAATATTCAATATTTTTTCATATTAAATATGAAAAATATCATCAAATTTGAAAAAATATTCATAAATTCAAAAAGTACCCATGACATTTAAAAATATTCATGAGTTCAAAAAGTGCTCATGAAATATAATCGAGAAATGAAGGCTACAATTTAAATACAATCGATCTTAGCTAGCTATCTGTTCACAATCTTCTTGCCCTAATTTTTCGTAAATGGAGTTCTTCTCTTGAATGGACATCCTTTAGGTAGGGTGGTCCTGCTTCTTCTTGTGGTGTATGCCGGTACTTCATCGTCGTCGTCATGTTCCATCTTCGGGTCGCCGTACTTGTTGAAGTCTTGCTCATTGGCGACTCTATCCATTCCGATGATCTTTGTTTTGCCTCTCCTCACGACAACACGACTGGGCTTTGACGGGTCGGTAATGAAGAAGCATTGGTCCACTTGGGAAGCCAGTACCCATGGCTCATTTTTCGTGGTGACGTTTGCGCCCGCGGTCTTGGATTTGGCTTCGGGTATAAACATGATGGTGAAATACCGGTCTTCTTTTATGATGCTTTTGGCCCATCTGACACGGAACATCGGGACCTTCTCTCCAATGTAGCTCAGCTCCCAGATCTCCTCGATCCTTCCGTAGTATCTGTCCTTGTCGTTACCGGTGTAGGATTCCATCGTTACCCCGGAGTTCTGATAACCATCACTCTTCATGTCCTTTCCCTCGGTGTAGAATGTGTAGCCGTTGATATAATACACCTCATACGTATCAGGTTGTGCTCGGCGCCCTGTGACAAGGCGAATATGAGTTGTTCTTCCACGGAAGAATCCTCATGTAAAGGGTACGACAGAAGCTTCTTCCTGAACCAACGCGTGAAACATGAGTTGTGCTCTTTGATTATATCTCTGTCTGTCCTCTGTTGGCCTCGGTCATTGTACGTCTTCTCAATAAAGGTTTTGTGCTCTACCACCCAAGGATCAACCACGTCTATGTGTTGTAGCGCGACTAGGTTTGCTCTTTCAAAGTCGGCGAGTCGACCCTCGAAGTCGACATGCATTTCGCGGCGACCCTCACGGTGACCCCATCCAGCGAGCCTGCCGAGGTGCCTGTTGACGGGCAGACCAACAGGGTTCTCGATTCCTAGATAATTCATGCACTAGGAGATGCACTCTTCGGTCAGAAAGCCCCTGCCTATGCTTCCCTCTGGACGTGATATGTTGCGAACGTATCCTTTGATGACACCATTCATCATTTCGAACGGCATCATGTTGTACAGGAACGTCGGCCCGAGTTGGATGATATCCTCCACAATATGGACCAGCAGATGCACCATAATGTCGAAGAATGCGGGTGGGAAGTACATCTCAAGCTCGCATAGTATCACCACGATCTCTTCCTGTAGCCTTCTGAGTTGCCTCACGCCAACCGATTTCTGAGAGATGACATCGAAAAAGTTGCATAGGCCAAATAGCGTTTCATGGATGTGCGCGTCCATGATCCCACAGATTGCAACTGGAAGTATCTACGTCATCAGCACATGACAGTCGTGAGACTTCATCCTGCTGAACTTCTGCTTCGCTGAGTCTAGGTATCTGCTTATCTTCCCCGTGTAACAGTAAGGAAGTTTTACTCCTACGAGGAAGGTGAAAAACTGATCGATCTCCTCCTGACTTAGAGTGAAGCACGCGGGAGGGAAGTCATTTCCGGTCTTCTTGGCCTTTTTTCCTTTGCGACGACTTTCCACGTCCTCCTTCGCCTCATCATCATCATCATTAGCGTGAAGCTCCTCCCTGATGCCCATTGATTTCAAGTCTGCCCTTGCTTTCGGCCCATCTTTGGTCCTCTCTAGCATGTTGAGCAGGGTACCAAGCAGACTCTCGCACACGTTCTTCGTGATATGCATGACATCAAGGCTGTGAGGCACACGGTGGTTCTTCTAGTACGGCAAGTCCCAGAAAACAGACCTCGTTTTCCATACCTACAGCAGCGGCTCTGGCGCCTTTCACTCCTTTCCCGGCTCTGGCGCCTTTTGCTTCTTTCCCAGCAGTGGGCATTCATTCCAATTTTTCTACAGCTCGTCTATTTCCTCGCCGCTCCTCGTACGCGGGCGTCTTCGGGGTTCGGTTTCACCATCGAACAGATCCTTGCGTTTTCTCCACGGGTCACGAAGCCACCTTCGATGTCCCATGAACACGGTTTTCGAAGACCTGGGATCTCTATCTAGCTGGCGATACATTGTGTCATCCATGCACCTGATGCATCCAGAAAATTCGTGGACCACCTGCCCCGCGACATATCCGTAACCGAGATAGTCATGCACCATTGTGAGTAGTGCGGCTCTCATAGGGAAATATTCTTTCTCTACGGCGTCCCATGTATTGGTTGGCGTTTTCCACAGCGTGTCTAGCTCCTCTTTCAGCAGCCCTAGATACAGATTGATGTCGTTCGGTGGTTGTTTCGGCCCTTCAATTAGCATACTCATGTGAATGTACTTCCTCTTCACGCACAACCAGGGGGGAAGGTTGTACATCCATACAACACAGGCCAGATGCTATGTGTGCTTCTCTGGCTACCAAACGGATCGACTCCATCGGTGCTCGCGCCAGCACGATGTTCCTTGGATCCTTCCCAAATTATGGGTGTTCGAAATTAAACGCTTGCCAGTGGCTCCCATCCTTAGGGTGACTCAGCATCTTGTCTTTTTTATTTATCTCCGGATCATTTGCGTCATCTTCTCGCTTCTTCTCCTCCCTATCTGCGTGCCAACGCCGGAGCTTTGCTATCTTAGGGTCCACGAAATACCGCTGCAGACGAGGAGTGATCCGAAAGTACCATGCCACTTTTTGAGGAGCTTTCTTCCTCTTCTTGTATCGAGTGATGCCGCACACCGAACATATGGTAGACTCCGCGTGCTCGTCCTGATAAATGATGCAATTGTTCATGCACACATGGTATTTCATGTGCGGTAAATCCAGAGGACACATGATTTTCTTTGCCTCCTCAAAACTGGTCGGGCACTTGTTCCCCTTGGGAAGACATTCGTGCCAGAATGACATGTTCTCATCGAAGCATGCGTCGGTCATTTTGTGTTTTACCTTCATCTCCAGAACCATGAGCCTTACTTTCAGGCGGGTATCCTCGGGCCTGCATCCTTCATACAATGGAATAACCACGTCTATCTCCAGTTGATCCAGCTTGGCTTTCTCTCTGGCGGCAGCTCTTGCATTATCCGTCTGCTTGAGAAGCAGCTCTTGAATATGAGGGTCCTGCACCCATCCCATCGATGGTCCATCGTCGTCTGCTCCGGCATCTTCATCTTCATGATCATGCTCTTCATCTTGATCTTCCTCATCATCATGTCCTGCATCTTCTACGTGATGACTGTGTACAGCATCACCGTCGTGATCATGTCCTGGAGATTCTTCATCTTCTCGCCCACCCGAGCCGCGGTGGTTGTCTTGCTTCCCTTCCTCATTTCTTGCCCGGCCCCCATGGACGACTTCATAGTCATCTTCATCACCTTGCCACCGATAGCCATCCATGAAACCACGCAAGAGCAGGTGGTCCCGCACCTGCCCGGAATCCGGGTCCACAATAAGGCTCTTCAGCTTGCATCTTCGACACAGACATCTTATCTCCGTCTCGTTCTTTTGAAGCATCTCGGCCTTCGCGAAGCTCAAAAACCTATTCACGATGCCTTCGGTCATCGTGCGGACCATGGCCGTCTGCGGGGTAGAGAAAAATGATATTTTAGAACCAAGAAAAAATTTGGCATGACTTTTCCTAAAAATAGGACCAAAAGGAATGCATAGTGTCAAAATTCTCGCCGAAACGGAAATGAATCAACATTCCGGCAAAATATTGGCAACTATCGCATTTCAAATACCGGTACTTGCAAACACAAACATATATGCAACACCACAAACATACATAGATCTAGCAAGGCCATAAAAAGTGCATGTGCACGTTGTTGGAGGGAGAAAAAAATAGATCTACAATATAAAGATAGCTTTCCCCTTACTTACATATCAAAAAAAAGGTAATTTAACGACTTAATTGGGATGAATCTATGGTGCAAATGAGATGAGGAGGAGGCAGCCGAGACAAACTTGGAGGAGGAGGTGGAGAGAATGAAGTGGGGAAAGTGAGTGTGTAGGTGTGGCTGTCCAAAATATCTAGTTGGTCTCAGGTTACTAATGGCGCACCACCTGATGAAACTATGTACCTAGGGTAGGGGCATGGACCCGTCCAAAGAGCCCTACCCAAGGACATCCCTAGAAGAAGTCACCTTTCAATCGACTTAAAGGTATCTCACTCGATGGGTTCAAGGCACTCGACCAAGAAGCTACCACTCGACCATGAAGCTAGCCACTCGACCGCCAGGAGATCTGAAGTCACTCCGCAGGCGAACGGTCAGCTATTAAGTAGTCTTTATGGTCATTGTAGCACTCTATTAGGGGCGTTACCAGTAACGCCCAACCTTAAATGTACCTTAAACCCTGCATTACTGAGGGCAGGAGAGGGCCGGCGGACTCTATATAAGCCACCCCCCCTCCTCAGTATGAAGGGTTCGCACCCCTGTTATTCACACACCAGTAATCCAGTCGACCACCTCTGGGCACCGAGACGTAGGGCTGTTACTTCCTCCGCGAAGGGCCTGAACTCGTACATCTTGGTGTGTTTACAACTTCCCAATAGCTGAGATCTAGCCTCTCCGTACATACCCCCCTACATCACTGTCAGAGTTAGAACCACGACAGTTGGCGCCCACCTTGGGGCCGGAATCTTAGCGCCTGATTGGAGAAGTTGCGATTTTTTTGATCCCTTTGATCATGGTTTCGTGCGGAGTTTTGGTGGAGGGCCGCGAGATCCGCCTCGGCGCGCTCACGTTCATCGCCGATGACTCCGCCTGGCTTCAGGAGGCGCCACTCGACGTCGACGCGCTCCCCGTCCGCGGTGCGACGCATTTCCACGCATGCGTTCGTGGCATCCTCCTGCGGCAGCCGTCGACCCAGTATCGGTCGGCCCCCGTATCGTCTCCCCGCTCTGTCTCCCACCGGCGCAAGCGCACCAGTCGGTCGAGACTTCAGAGGTGGGTGAGGCACGCCGTGGCTCGCCAGTCGGCCGCCCCGCAAGTCGCGGCAATCGATCCCGACGAATCCCTCTGCGGCCTGTTCGACCTGTCGACTGGCTCCGCGGAGACCGCATCCGAGTGCGACAACAGCGACCCAGCGGCTGAGATCCTGGCGGTCGATGGAACGCACAGTCCTCCCAGTTTCCCTCGCACTGATGGAGGCGCGGGTGGGGGCGACCCGTCGCGTCCCCACGATGAGTATCTCCCCGAACCTCTCACGTCATTACAGCGAGAGGAGCTTCGCCGCCGGAACACGGACGCACTCCGCACTCCTATCATCGGAGAGTCCCCCGAGGCCCGAGCCTTGGAGGACGCGCGCTTGGCTAATTTGGCCGAGCGCACTCGACTGGAGAATCTCCAGCGAGGACTCGACGAGCAAGCGTGTCAGCGGGCTCCCGAGTCTAGTCGACGCCAGCTCTTCCCGCCGACGCAGGTATACCGAACCCCAGCTCAGAATTTGGCCGCCGCGGCCCGTATAGCAGAATCGATTCAGCCCTCCCAGTCGGAGGCTGGCAGGGGCTTGTTACAGATCAGAGCGTTGCTCCGGGCGGCGGGAAACCAGAATTCCGCTGTTTCTCAGTCGCGGAATAGGATCCACAGTCGATCCATTGCAACAGATACAGTCCAGTCGGCTCACAGCCCGCGGTCGCCCCCGAGGCGTGAGGGACGTGGCGACCGGCATGATTAGTACAGAAGGAATGAGCAGTATGATCACCAATCCGATCGTGATGATCGACGTCGAGTGCCAACCCCTCCCCCGAGGAGTGGGTCATATGCGCCTCGACATCAAGATGACAGGCGCCCTCATAGAGTTGGGCAGAGGATTCTCGTCGACCCCAGGGACCCAGGCTTTGACGCGAGATCTGTCCTCGTTCAAGGCTTGGTTGACAGGAACAGGGCTCATCGGGAAGGCCAGAACAGAGATGCGCCCGCCAGCAGCAGAATACGTGTTTCAGGGCCAGAGTGTTTCAGTCGAGCCATTAGGGCCGCGGTGATTCCTCCCAATTTCAGGCTGGCGACTAGATTCAGCAAGTTCACCGGTGAATCTAAGCCTGACACTTGGCTCGAAGATTACCGAGTGGCTGTACAGATTGGCGGTGGCAATGATGAGGTGTCCATGAAGCATTTGCCTCTCATGTTAGAGGGCTCAGCCAGAGCGTGGCTAAATCAGTTGGCACCCAGCAGCATTTACACTTGGGAGGACCTCTCCCGAGTGTTTATCACAACCTTTGAAGGAACATGCAAGCGACCTGCAGGCCTTACAGAGTTGCGGTCTTGCGTGCAGAAGCCGAATGAAACTCTGAGGGAATACATCCAGAGGTGGATCACACTGCATCACTCGGTTGAGAATGTGCCAGACCATCAAGCAGTTTGTGCCTTCAAGGAAGGCGTTAAATACAGAGAGTTGAATCTGAAGTTCGGTCGAACTGGAGAGATGTCTCTGAATCGGATGATGGAGATTGCCACCAAGTACGCTAATGGTGAAGACGAGGACCGACTCCGGAGTGGCAAGCACAAGGCAGTCGCCCAAGAAACCGGAGGAAACTCCAGTCGGAAACAGAAGCGGAAGGCCGAGCCAGCCGCTCCTGGGGAGGCCCTGGCCGTAGCCCAGGGAAACTTCAAGGGAAAACCCAAGGGCACCTGGAAGCCCAAGAAAGTCAAGGACCAGGATGGAAACGATGTTTTGGATCTACCATGTCACATCCACACCAAGAAAGATGAAGAGGGTAATTTTATTTACCCAAAGCATACCACTCGACAGTGCCGGCTCCTAATCCAGCAGTTTCAAGGCAAACAGTCCAAGGATAAGGAAAAAGAGTCGGACAGAGTCGAGGACAAGGAAGACAGTGACGATGGATACCCCCAAGTCAATTCCACCCTGATGATTTTTGCTGATGTCGAAAGCAAAAGTCGACTGAAAGTCATTAACCGTGAGGTGAATATGGTTGCTCCGGCAACACCCAGTTATCTGAAGTGGTCTCAGACTGCCATCACGTTCGACCAGTCTGATCACCCTACGCACATTGCCACCCCTGGGAGGCAAGCTTTGGTGGTCGATCCAATTGTCGAAGGCACTCGACTGACCAAAGTCCTGATGGATGGTGGCAGTGGCCTGAACATACTGTACGCCGAAACTTTGAAAGGAATGGGCATTCCAATGTCCAGGCTAAGTACCAGTAACATGAGCTTCCACGGAGTCATTCCTGGCAAGAAAGCCGAATCACTCGGCCAGATTGCTCTTGATGTGGTTTTCGGCGATTCAAAGAATTACCGCAAGGAAAAGTTGACATTCGAGGTTGTGGACTTCCAAAGTGCTTATCATGCCATTTTGGGCAGGACAGCTTACGCACGCTTCATGGCTCGACCATGTTACGTGTACCTCAAACTGAAGATGCCTGGCCCTAAAGGTGTGATCACTTTTACAGGCAACCGAAAGAAAGCAGAAGAGTGTTTTCAGAAAGGCTCAAAGATCGCTGATGCTCAGATGGCAGTGATCGAGCTGCAAGAGAACCAAAAGACTGCCGATCCGAGTGAATTGCTACGAGCCAAGAAGCCTGCTTCAGAATCAGCTTTTTAGTCGTCCGGTGAAACAAAGACAGTCCACATTCACCCGACCGACCCCGATGCTGCCCCGACTCACATCTCAACGATGCTCGACTCCAAATAGGAAGAAGCGCTCGTCCAGCTCCTCCGTGAGAACTGGGACATCTTCGCATGGAAGCCCTCTGACATGCCTGGAGTTCCCAGAGGGCTGGCTGAGCACCGTCTACGAGTCGACCCAAAATTCAAGCCTGTGAAGGAACATCTTCGACGGTCTGCCGTCCAGAAGAAGCAAGCCATTGGCGAGGAGGTAGCTCGGCTCTTAGCAGCGGAGTTCATCCGAGAGATTTACCAGTCCGAGTGGCTCGCCAATGTCGTCATGGTCCCCAAGAAGGACAAGTCACTTCGCATGTGCATTGATTTCAAACATATCAATTGGGCCTGCCCGAAAGATCATTTTCCTCTCCCTCGCATCGACCAAATAGTCGACTCGACTGTGGGGTGCGAGAGATTGTCTTTTCTAGATGCCTATTCCGGGTACCATCAGATCCGTCTGTATGGACCCGACGAGATCAAAACAGCTTTCATCACTCCATTCGGATGCTTCTGTTACGTCACCATGCCGTTCGGCCTCAAGAACGCCGGAGCCACGTTCATGAGAATGATTCAGAAGTGTCTACTCACTCAAATCAGTCGGAATGTGGAGGCATACATGGATGATATTGTGGTCATGTCACGGAAAGGTTCCGACCTGCGGGCTGACCTTGCTGAAACCTTTGCCAACCTCAGGAGGTATGATATCAAGCTCAATCCGTCAAAGTGCACGTTCGGAGTTCCAGGTGGAAAGTTACTCGATTTTCTCGTTTCCGAACGGGGGATCGATGCCAATCCTGAAAAAGTTGGCACCATACTCCGGATGAAGCGTCCTGTACGCGTGCACGATGTCCAAAAGCTTACAGGCTGCTTGGCCGCTCTAAGTCGATTCATTTCTCGTCTCGATGAAAAGGCGTTGCCTCTTTACCGACTGATGAAGAAGTCTGACAAGTTCGAGTGGACTCCAGAAGCTGATGCAGCATTTGCAGAGCTCAAAGCTCTGCTCTCCACCCAGCCGGTGCTTGCTGCCCCAATCAGCAAAGAGCCGCTGCTGCTTTACATTGCAGCCATAGGACAAGTTGTCAGTACAGTACTTACGGTCGAGCGGGAAGAAGAAGGAAAGGCCTTCAGAGTTCAGCGCCCAGTCTATTATTTGTCTGAAGTTTTGACACCTTCAAAACAAAGATACCCTCACTACCAGAAGCTTGTATATGGGATTTACATGACCACGAAGAAGGTTGCACATTACTTCTCTAACCACTCCATTACAGTCGTCAGCGACGCCCCACTGTCAAAGATTCTGCATAACAGAGATGCAACTGGTCGAGTGGCCAAGTGGGCGATTGAACTCCTTCCCTTAGATATCAAGTTTGAAGCAAAGAAGGCTATCAAGTCCCAAGCAATCGCAGATTTCATCGCCGAGTGGATTGAACAGCAACTTCCGACTCAAGTTCACTCGGAGCACTGGACCATGTTCTCGATGGATCTAAGATGCTGAATGGTTCCGGTGCTGGGGTAGTTCTAGTCTCCCCCCGAGGAGATAAGCTCAGATATGTTCTCCAGATTCACTTTGATTCCTCCAATAATGAAGCAGACTATGAAGCACTTTTGTATGGGTTGCGCATGGCCATTTCACTCGGCGTCCATCGCCTCATGGTCTATGGCGACTCAGATTTGGTAGTTAATCAGGTGATGAAGGAGTGGGACGTCAGAAGTCCGGCTATGACTGGTTATTGCAATTCAGTGAGAAAGCTAGAAAAGAAATTCGAGGGGTTGGAGCTTCATCACATCCCCCGACTGAAAAATCAGGCAGCTGACGATTTGGCGAAGATAGGCTCCAAGAGAGAAGCCATTCCCAACAACGTGTTCCTAGAGCACATTCACTCGCCGTCGGTCCAAGAAGATCCTTTTACAGAAGAAGCCCCACAGCCGAAAAGTGCCACAGATCCGACTGAAGTCGAAGTTCCTGCTGTGGTCGACCTAATCATGGAAGTCTTGGCAATCACTCCCGACTGGACGATACCGTACATCGCGTATATCCTAAGGAAAGAACTCCCAGAGGACGAGGAAGAGGCTCGACAGATCGTCCGCCGATCCAAGGCCTTCACAGTCATAAAGGGGCAGTTGTATAGAGAAAGCGCGACTGGAATTGGTCAGAAGTGCATAACACCAGAAGAGGGTCGGATAATCCTTGATGATATCCACTCGGGGACCTATGGTCACCATGCGTCCTCTCGGACCATTGTGGCTAAAGCATACCAAGCGGGATTTTACTGGCCTAGAGCAAATGAGATGGCAAAAGAGATAGTCGACAAGTGTGGAGGGTGCCAGTTCTACTCCAACATGTCACACAAGCCTACATCAGCCCTGAAGACCATTCCACTCGTCTGGCCCTTTGCTGTCTGGGGACTAGACATGGTTGGTCCACTAAGAACGGGCAGAAGTGGTTTCACTCATGTGCTTGTGGCAGTCGACAAGTTTACCAAATGGATTGAAGCTAAGCCTATCAAGAATCTTGATGCTTGCACTGCTATCAGTTTCGTTAGAGGGCTAACATTCAGATATGGAGTCCCGCATAGCATCATCACTGACAATGGGTCAAACTTCGATTCGGACAAGTTCAGAGCTTTTTGCGCCTCTCAAGGCACTCGAGTCGACTACGCATCGGTCGCCCATCCCCAGTCGAATGGAAAAGCTGAAAGAGCAAATGGTCTGATTCTCAAAGGACTAAAGCCTCGACTGATGCGTGATCTCAAGCACGCGGCAGGTGCTTGGGTCGACGAGCTTCCGTCAGTTCTGTGGGCATTGAGGACCACCCCTAACCGGTCGACTGGAAGAACTCCATTCTTTCTGGTTTATGGAGCTGAAGCAGTACTGCCAAGTGATCTTCTTCACAACGCGCACCGAGTCGAGCTTTACACCGAAGATGAAGCAGAACAGGCCCGGCAAGACGCGGTCAACCTCCTAGAAGAAGAGAGGGAGATGGCCATGATCAGATCGACCATTTATCAGCAAGACTTGCGTCGATTCCACGCCCGGAATGTGAAGAGCCGAGCCTTCCAGGAAGGAGATTTGGTCCTCCGAGTGGATCAACAGAAACCACACAAACTTGCTCCTACTTGGGAAGGCCCCTTCATCGTCACCAGAGTCCTCCACAATGGAGCATATCGCCTCTACAATGTTGATCACCAGATCGACGAGCCACGAGCTTGGAATGCGGAACTACTCCGCCCATTTTACACTTGAGTTCTCCCTTGGACGAGATGTAATAAGAAAAAATTTCTGCAGTTCATTTTTACCAAAGACAAGAGTGTCCCAATAATTGTTGTCACTCTTGTTTACATACGAAATCCCCCAGTGGGTGACTTAGCTGCGAATCCATTTCGCCTAAGTGCTTAAAAATCCTACCGAGTGGAGAGCAAACCTCCCACTCGGGGGCTTAGCTGCAGCCCAGCCCTCGCCTAAGTGTTTAAAAATCCTACCGAGTGGAGAGCAATCCTCCCACTCGGGGGCTTAGCTGCAGTCCAGTACTCGCCTAAGTTCTCTCACTTAGAGGCTTAGCTGCAGTCAGGCGCTCGCCTAAGTATATAAAAATCCTACCGAGTGGAGAGCAAACCTCCCACTCGGGGGCTTAGCTGTAGCCCAGCGCTCGCCTAAGTGTTTAAAAATCCTACCGAGTGGAGAGCAAACCTCCCACTCGGGGGCTTAGCTGCAGCCCCGCGCTC
>NC_041388.1:575485991-575500171 GCF_002162155.2 Triticum dicoccoides | reverse complement strand
GGGGGCTTAGCTGCAGTCCAGTACTCGCCTAAGTTCTCTCACTTAGAGGCTTAGCTGCAGTCAGGCGCTCGCCTAAGTATATAAAAACCTACCGAGTGGAGAGCAAACCTCCCACTCGGGGGCTTAGCTGCAGCCCAATGGTCGCCTAAGTGTTTAAAAATCCTACCGAGTGGAGAGCAATCCTCCCACTCGGGGGCTTAGCTGCAGTCCAGTACTCGCCTAAGTTCTCTCACTTAGAGGCTTAGCTGCAGTCAGGCGCTCGCCTAAGTATATAAAATCCTACCGAGTGGAGAGCAAACCTCCTACTCGGGGGCTTAGCTGCAGCCCAGCGCTCGCCTAAGTGTTTAAAAATCCTACCGAGTGGCGAGCCAGACCTCCCACTCGGGGGCTTAGCTGCAGCCCAGCGCTCGCCTAAGTGCTTAAAAATCCTACCGAGTGGAGAGCAAACCTCCCACTCGGGGGCTTAGCTGCAGCCCAACGCTCGCCTAAGTATTTAAAAATCCTACCGAGTGGAGAGCAAACCTCTCACTCGGAGACTTAGCTGCAGCCCAGTACTCGCCTAAGTACAAGACACAACCCAATCCGCGAGTCGACTGCTACCTTCCCCTTCGGAGCTGCGCCGCAAATAAAAGGTCATTCCGAGTGAAGATCAAGATCCACTCGACGAATCAAACCATGAAGATATTCAACGAGAAATCAAGATCAGATAAAGCCTAAAAGGTGCTAGACCTCAGATCAAAGTACTCAAGCCCTCGGCTCGGCGGAGTTTAACGGTTACAAATCCACTCGGCATTCCGAGGCAAATTTAAAGTGAAGCATAGAAGTTTTTCATTCCTCGGGAGGAGGACTGGAAGGGGCGACGAACTCGTCCAAGTCGATCCCGTCTGCAATACGAGTGGCAGCGGCAATAAAAGTCTCCATGAAGTCCTGAAAGTTGTGCTTCCTAGTATTGGCAACTTGGATGGCGGCCAGCTTTTCTTCTCGCGCCTCCTTGCAATGGACGCGGACCAGAGACAGAGCGACATCGGCACCACATCTAGCAGAAGATTTCTTCCATTCTGCCACTCGACCCGGGACTTCATTCAGTTGGACCATCAGGGACTCGAGGTCGTTCTGAAGTGTCGTTCTGGGCCAGAGTGATGTATCGATCTGCGACATCGCAACATTCAGCCGAGCAAGATAATCAACGACGCTGGTAACACGAGACTCCAGTCGGAGCACGTTCATAGCAGCCTCGTCCTTCACGAGAGAATTGGCGGGATCCAAGCCTGGCTCCACTCGACTGGTTTCCTCTTTGAAGCTCTGGCAAAATTCTGCAAACACGATTCAAGAATAAGACAGTGGCCGTACGCGGGCTCGGCAACTACAAGACAGCCGGGTTGGAATAATTATCTTCGAGCATGACGAACAGCTTCTTGGCGAGTCCTCTGAGATAAGCCTCCAGATCTTTTACCTTCCCCGCCAGCTCGCCCGCCTTGTCGTGCAGAGCCATCTTCTCCTTCTTCAGTCGACTGGCATCTCGATTAGCTGTCTCGAGAGCAGTTTTCAGTCTGGAGTTCTCCTGTTCAAGAGTTCCGACCGAAGCCAGTTTCTCTTCTGCGAGCTTCGTTTTGCTCGAGGCCTCCTTATGTGCTCTGCAAGGTCTTGATCCTTCTTCTTCAGAGCTTCCTCTAGTTTATCTGCGGCGCATCGAGTGGAACCAACATCAATAATGGACATGAAAGAAAAGCCACCCGTTAAGAATGGAGAACCTCACCAGCCATACCTTTTGCTTCTTCTTGCGCCTTCTTGAAATTCTCCTGAGCAAGCTTCAAGTTAAGGATGAGCTGGATCTGCTGATTCTCCAACTCAGTATAGCGAGCTACAAGTTCGCAAGATTTCTATAAAAAGAAAAATCAGTCGACAGACGTCCGAGATAAGTTGCTTCCGAGTAACTAAGAGACAATGATGACGTTTCTAAGACCACAGCCGAATCAAAAACATTCGACAGTAGTCTCGGGGACTATACCCAGTGGGTGCACTCAGCGTTCCCCCACTGGTTCGACCAAAAAAAAGAGAAAGAGAGAAAAAGGCGACTGCCCGCAGTCGACCGGATACAGTTCCACTCGACCTGGCCCGACCAAACCGAGTGAAGAAATACAGCTACAGCAACACAATGTAAAGACTACAGTCGACTGCCAGCAGTCCACCGTAGTCTCGGGGACTACACCCAGTGGGTGCACTTAGCGTGCCCCCACTCGTCCAAGGATTGGCAGACACACCCAGTGGGTGTACAGATATAGATACAAAAGATCTTCGGAAAAGAGACTCTTCAAACAGCATATCATAACAGACCAAGTGTTGAGTCGACTGACCTGGACGTTGCTCTGAAGAGCCGAACTCGCGTCATAGGCTGCTTGGCTGGCCTCCCGAGCCATCTTCACTTGCTCCATCATGATCCCCGCCTGGCGTATAGCCTCTTTTGGAGCAGCCGCTTGGTCCTCAGGGACGGGGTATGCGGCAAAAAGCGAAGACGGATCCGCAGTCGACGACAAGGGCCGCGCACTCGCCAGAGGAACGGCGAAGGTCACAGAAGCCCGAGTGGTGTCACCACCATCCCGAGCCACGACCTCGGACACCGGAGCGGATTGGGGGGTCTTGTCAGCCGACGCCCTCTTGTGCCTCCTCACTCTCAACGGACCGTTGTCGTCGTCATCCGGGAGGTCGATAACATGAGGAGGGGCTACAAAGGAAAAGTTCAATCGACCAGGGTTGCAATTAATGATCAGTCGACTCAAAGCAGAACGACAGTAATCGTACCAGGGTTGGAGGTAACAGCATCCTCCATCTCTTGGTCATCGTCCTTGGCGGAGACCTCAGAAGTAGCAGCGCTGCAAATCTCGAAAGCCAGTCAGTTGGCTCAATGAATCGACCAAGGATCTGTCCATGGTCGACGAAGGAAAGCAAGTTTTATTATTACCCGGAAATGGTAGGGACAGCTATCTTCATCTTGGGCAGAGCCTTGGGCGGCTTGGACAGTGTCGTGCGTGGGTGCTTGGGAGCCTTCCCAGTCGGCGTAGGAGAAGAGGTCCGAGGGCGTTTCGACAACTGCCCAACAGAAGCAGTCGCCTTGCCACGTTCCCGCGCTGGGTCGTGTGTGTGCTTGGACCGCCCCTCTGGGCGAGGGGGTTCGACCTCCTCCTCCTCCTCTTCGCTGGAGTCGACGTTGTCGTCTCCCTCTCCTTCACCGTCGGACTCCCACTCGCCTTGGTCGTCCTCACTCTCACCTCCGCTCGCCTCCCCTTCCTTAGTTGGCTCCTGAGCCCCGTTGGGCGTCGAGTACATCTCGGTGGTTGCCTGGAAAGCAATAGACAAGACGAAAGTCAATCGACCAACTCAAAGAAGACCAATGCAGAAAACAAGATTTCAGTCGGGAGCATAAAGACATACCTGGTCCACTTCATACGAGTTGTCGAGTGGAGTTACCCTCCTGGCTCCTCGGGGGTTGTCTTTGTTCCCCGTGATGCTCGACAGCCACCCCTCTAGCATCTCGTCGGTGACCTCCTCCGGGTGGATCCGAGTGGTGTCATCGAGACCCGAGTACAACCACATCGGGTGGTCACGGGCCTGGAGCGGTTGAATGCGCCTCTGGAGGAAGACCTCAAGCAGGTCCATCCCAGTCACACCCTCACGGACAAGCTCGACCACTCGACCGGCCAACACTTTGACTTGGGCCCTTTCCTCCGGCGTCACTTTCAGAGAAGCGGGTTTTTCAGCTCGGTCGAGGGAGAAAGGAGGAAGACCAGTCGACTGTCCTGGGGTCGCCTGGTCCTGACAGTAGAACCAGGTCGCCTGCCAACCACGGACCGACTCCGGGAAAGTAATGGATGGAAAACAGCTCTTCCCCCTCGTCTGGATCGCCAAGCCCCCGCACAACTGGATCACCTGCGTCCTCTCGTCACTCGACTTGGCCTTCTTGACCGATTGAGAACGGCAGGTAAAGATGTGCTTGAAAAGTCCCCAATGGGGGCGGCAACCCAAGAAAGCCTCACACAAGGAAATCAAAGCGGCAAGGTATACAATGGAGTTGGGAGTAAAGTGGTGGAGCTGCGCTCCGAAGAAGTTCAAGAAGCTCCGGAAAAAGGGATGGGACGGCAGAGAAAACCCTCGGTCGATGTAGGTGGCTAGGAGCACGCACTCACCGTCGCGGGGTTGAGCTTCGATCTCTCCCCCCGGAAGACGCGCGGCTTCGTGGGGAATGACTCCCCCCTCGACCATGTCGTCGAGATCCTCTTGCCGGAGCACCGACGGCATCCAGTCGCCCTGGATCCAACCTTTGGGCAGAGCGGTCCTAGAGGAAGATCCGCCCCGAGCAGACCTCTTCCCTTTCCCCGTCGCCGCCGCCTTCTTCGCGCGCTCCAGACCAGTCTTCTTGCTCTTCACCATCGTCGCCGGCGAAATCTCGAACGGGCTTGCGGCGCTAGGGTGAGAATGGAGGTGGAGGAAGGACTTGTGAAGGGAGAGAGGAAGAAGAAAGCAGAAGGGAGCGCACTGTTTGGAAACCCCGAGCCGGCAACTTATAAGGGGCCGCTTCCGAGTGGCTGACTGGTAGGCCCAGGCTATCCAGTCAAATCCCGCAGCAGACGCGCACGCAATACGTGGCGAAAAAGGCGACGCGGGGATCAAGGAGCTTCCGCTTTATCGCTTCTGATTACTACGGCCGCTCCCGTCCCGCGCGCTTCCCAAAATCCGAATCCTGCGACATCCGCGGGCCACAGAACAACTTGTCAAAACAGAAGACCCCGATCGCGCCGGCGCTCAGTATGTCACAAGTAAAGAAATTCACTCGACGATAGGCCTGGAATGGATCAAGGTGACTGAAAGAGGTTGATAACGTCATTCGTGACGATTGGCCCAAAACGAGGCGCTCGTGTAGCCCAAAGAACCAGTCGGGAAGATCCCCAACTCTTTCCCTACTCTAACCTCGATCCATTCGGGGGCTAATGATGAAACTATGTACCTAGGGTAGGGGCACGGACCCGTCCAAAGAGCCCTACCCAAGGACATCCCTAGAAGAAGTCACCTTTCAATCGACTTAAAGGTATCTCAATCGACGGGTTCAAGACACTCGACCAAGAAGCTACCACTCGACCATGAAGCTAGCCACTCAACCGCCAGGAGATCTGAAGTCACTCCGCAGGCGAACGGTCGGCTATTAAGTAGTCTTTATGGTCATTGTAGCACTCTATTAGGGGCGTTACCAGTAACGCCCAACCTTAAATGTACCTTAAACCCTGCATTACTGAAGGCAGGAGAGGGCCGGCGAACTCTATATAAGCCACCCCCCCTCCTCAGTATGAAGGGTTTGCACCCCTGTTATTCACACACCAATAATCCAGTCGACCGCCTCCGGGCACCGAGACGTAGGGCTGTTACTTCCTCCGCGAAGGGCCTGAACTCGTACATCTTGGTGTGTTTACAACTTCCCAATAGCTGAGATCTAGCCTCTCCGTACATACCCCCCTACATCACTGTCAGAGTTAGAACCACGACACCACCCACAAATGCGCCATTAGTAACCCTGGTTACTAATGACGCACCAGCTTGTGGTGCGCCATTAGTAGTAGTAGTAGTAGTATATATATATATATATATATATATATATATATATATATATATATATATATATATATATATATATATATATATATATATGTGTGTGTGTGTGTGTGTGTGTGTGTGTGTGTGTGTGTGCGCCTTGGTGCGTCATTAGTATTTTTGAAAAAAAATTGTTACTAGTGGCGCACAGTGGGTATGATGCGCTATTAGTGTCTATCATACTAATGGCGCATCAACACATGGTGCCCTTTTCCTAATAATGTACTCTCTGTGCATATGAGAGCTGCAAACTGCAGGGATGCTCATGTAGATCATGCGGAGCGAGGCAGGTAAATTAGTTTTTATCTATTACATTATATGTCTACCTATTACATTATCCTATTGGGTGGAGGCAACACTTCCCTTTTTTTTAGGTTGGGATGGTTGCCCTCCACTGTACTGTAGAAGGCCTAGAGGCAACAAAAATGATAGATTTTGGTTAGTTCTGACAGGCAATGCACCATAGCTGACCTAACATTCTATTCATTTTATTGCGTACCATTCTCAAGTAATATATTACTGCTCTCTAGAAGGTACTAAAATCCATTTATCTTACTATTATTATTTAAATTGCAGATTTGACAAAGAAAAATTAGTTGCTTGGCAGTTGCTATTTTTATGTAGATTACTATGGTTTTGTATCAGAATCTTTGGGAAACGCTTTTTCTCAGCAGACTAGTCTTTTTCTTCCGTCGACCACCACTCCTCCAGCCTTATCTTTCATGGGAAGCGCCCTCCTCCACATGTTTCCCTCTCCCCCTTCCATCTTGTTCGTCATGCAGGTAGACGAGAGCGTCCATCGTGAGCAACTGAGCACCTCCACCGCAAGTCGGATACATAGTGGAGTTCCCTGGCGAGGAGGTGGGATAGCTCCGAGGAGCGCAGCCGAGCACCATGACCGCAGCTCGGTTCCATGGCGAGCAGCTGAGCACCATCACGGCAGCTCAGTTCGGCCTCTCTCCTTTCGTCATTCAATGCATACAACACATACCCCGCTCACCACTGCAGATCTGGCACACGTTGTGAACCACACACAACCTCATGCAAACTGAGGTGATCGCAACATGGTCCATGTTGTGATGCATGACTGCAGCATGGTTCGTGTTACAAACGGGTTACCAAAGGCTCGCGTCGTGCTGGAAGTGACCGTGACATGGTCCATTTTGCGATGATCCGATGGAAATTGTGCTAGAGGTCACCACCACATGCTTCACGTTGCAATGTGGTGACCGCAGCATGGTCCATGTTGTGATGATCCAACGGTCGCAAAACAAAGAAAAAATAGGGTTCGGTGGGGAGTACAACAGGTCTCATGTTGCAAAGTCCTGAGCGGAACATTAGTCATGTTGCAAAGGCTGGCGCACCTCAGTGGCACATGGGGGAGAGAAAGGACAGTTGTCCCGCGTTCTAATGCCTAGGTGGTCGGGCATCTCATATTATCACCAGATCAATGCATAGCATCGGCCATAATTCTTTTATGCTTTAGAATTCTCCCTACCCCAAGAGGAATCTATCCACCTTGTTCATGCTACTGTCATATATGCACCTGTTTGTTGCTAGAGCTTTTTAGTTAATTAATTAAGTGTGTATCTTTCCTTGAAGGTTATTCAAGAGTGTTCTAGGTGAATATGATGCTGATGCAACCAATGATTTCCATGACAATTATACTTCTGAGTCTGCTGATGCGGATCACCTGAAGGTATTTTACCTTTACTGAAACATTGGAAAGTGACGATACAAACAATAAACTCTATCCTTGAGCAGAGCTATCCTGAATGGATGTTTGTTGTTTCTGTGTGTCATTTCCACATGTACACAAAATGGACTGTCTTTGATCTCACAGATACACGAGGCTTGCATCACTGGATCAATAGTGGTGCCTCATTGATTTTATCATCTATGATCCCTTCTGCTAGCAAGCTTGCCTTTGCATCCCTTAAATTGAAATAAAGACCAGACTGGCCGTGCATTTTGTCAGAAAAAAGACATATTATGAATTCCACTTGCATGTTTCTAAAGATACATAGAATGCACGGATTGTGTATAATTCAACATTGTTTGTATTTTACTATTCATTCTTTGAGATGGAGAATGTTGGAGAATGTTGTACTTTTATTATGCTATACTAGTATCTAGCGTCTATGTCTAGCAATGCTGATATTTTGTCCTAAACTGAAGTACCATCTAGCATTCTCAGATTTTAATTGTTTGGTCTAGGCGCAGATCCATAGTTTCGCGTTCAACTCCTAGTCACCGGAGATTCTGGTGCAAGTGGTGCACTGCACCATGGCAGCGACCGCCTGGAGCAGTGGCGGATCTAGGCCCATGCCTGGGGCATGAGGCCCAAATCCTTTCTATATACCAGAGTAAAATACTTTAGCAGTTGCTATATAGTATACAAAGCGAACCCGGAGCGGCCTGCTGGGCTGGATCTGCCCCTGTCCTGGAGCGCAATCAACGAGTTCTTTTACCTGCAGATGTGTGCGCAGTTGGTGAGCACCCGCATTGCCTTGTCCATGACCAAGAAGGGCCAGATGACAGTCGTGAAATATACCTGCAGGATGATCAGGTTCTTGGCGACGAGACGACATGCGCTTGGAAGCCGCTCAAGGATGACGACATGGTGTTCTACATGCTCGCCATTGTCAACTTCGACTAGAACTTCCTAGTGTCCATAGTGTACACCCGCCTTAAGCCGGTCAAGGTGATGAGCTGCATGCCCAATTTTCAAGCATTGACAAGAGGCTCAACATGCTCGAGGGAGGAGGATCTTCATCTCACTCCTCAGCCAATGTTGCTTGGCATGGCTGATGGGTTGGCTCCTCCCGTGGCGTGGGTCGGGTGGAGGCGGCAGAAGCACACAAACCCCAATGAAAACAGGTATGGTGAACATGGTGATAATTTTGACGGAAGCGATTCCATAGGTACGACATCCGTCTACAGCGCCACTGATATATACTATGGGATTGACACCGCCAGTTCGTACATCAATATTGATGCCACCAACCTCATCACCTCTGGGCTAGACAAGATAATTGTGCGTGATGAGTATAACATTCATGAGCAAGTCCACACAACCAAATGAATGGCGCATGTACGCAAATTTGTGTAAGGAACTGAGAATGGAGCGGTTGTTGGATAGTTAGATTTCTATTATTTTACCCCGTCAAATTCAAGTGTTAACGTGTTAATTACCACTCCATTACACAAAATATTGCCTAAAAAGCATTTGTCGCATTCTTGAGAAAAACAAACGAGGAAACTAGTACTATGCACAAATTGGTTTCTATAAAATGTCACTGCTGATAATTCTAAGGAACTATATGTCCATTGTGATGGAGAACAACTTGCTGAAACTTTATATGCTGAAAATTGGCCTAGTCATGGTACTGAAATTTTTCCTATTTTTTCTCTTGTTCTTTAATTGTGCCTTGAGCCTTTCCTTGATTTCCTTTTTCAGAGTAATGGTGGATGGTGCTGAACCCACACACGTCCCGTCGATGCTCCATCCAGGACGTGGCGCACCATGATCTTGGCCTCGCCATCAACCAGGTTGTACATGCACCGCATCAGCACCACGTGCTTTGGAAAAGCCAGGCCTTTATCATTTGTATCGCTTCTTTTAGCTTGAGGACAATGAAAGCCGAGCTTATTCACTGCTTTTCAGATTGTTAATTCTAGAATTCACTGATTTTGCTTCAGTTTCCCCCGGTATATGTTTTGGTTCTGCTTGGTTCGAACCTTTTCGAGAAATTTCATTCAAATTTTGGTCATTTCTCGTTCTAAGTTTTAATTTTTAGTTTATGCATTTCGTCCGAGTTTCTCCGTAAAATTACCGAAATACCGGATTTCGCCCATTTCGTTCGGGCCCGGTAAAAAACCAAAAACGAAATCCAAAACCTTGTCGCTCATGCCCAGCTGTGCATCATCCGTGGGGATGTCTGGTGATGAACACGTTTTGTATACATGTTTTTGCACCCAACACTAGTAGAAAACAGGGCTTTGGTTCGGGCCTGGCTCGTCTGGATCTGTTTATTCCGGTTCTAGGCACGAACCGGGACCAATGGGCCGCGCTCCTGGCCCACAGCCATTGGCACCGGTTCGTGCCTAGAACCGGTACAGAAGGGGGGTTTAGTTCCAGTTCCTGCCACGACCCAGGAAAAATAAGTTGCCTATATATACCCCATCGCTGCAGCAGAGCACTTCACAGTACTCTGTTTTTTGCTGGCCGGCGAGGGGGAGGGCATTGGGTGCTCTAGCTCACCTCCTATGCAGATGAGGTGTTCGATGAAATGCCCGAGCCACACTAGTTAAGCTTTCTCCTTCGAAGCTCGACCTCGGAGCTTCTTTTTTCCCGAGATTTGTCTAGGTTTAGCGGTCTGTCATGCCCCGTCCTCGTTTTCACCGCCATCGATCGCCCGCGCCGATCTCGTCGCCGGCACCACCGTGGTGAGCCTCTTGTTCTTATCTTCTTTATGATTTTCTTACTTTAGATAGATACTTGTCTGATTTTCTTATTTTAGGTAGATACTTGTCTGATTTTCTTACTTTTGACACACAAAATTATATACAATGCACGTAGATGAACCGGCAATGGATGTATGGTGACAGACACACCTCCGAGTATATTAAGGGCGTGCATGATTTTCTCGAAGCGGCTGAGGCAAACAAGCAGAATGGTTTTATGTGTTGTCCATGCCCTAAATGTGGGAATACGATGTCTTACTCTGACCGGAAAATCCTTCACGCCCACCTGCTTTACAAGGGTTTCATGCCATACTATAATGTTTGGACGAGGCACGGAGAAATAGGGGTTATGATGGAAGACGGCGAAGAAGAAAAGGACGATGAAAACTATGTGCCCCCTGAATACGGTGATACTGCAATGGGGGGAGCTGATGAAGATCAAGAGGAACCAGACGGTGTGCCCGATGATGATGATCTCCGTCGGGTCATTGTCGATGCAAGGACGCAATGCGAAAGTCAAAAGGAGAAGCTTAAGTTCGATCGCATGTTAGAGGATCACAAAAAAGGGTTGTACCCTAATTGCGAAGATGGAAACACAAAGCTCGGTATCATACTGGAATTGCTGCAGTGGAAGGCAGAGAATGCTGTGCCTGACAAATGATTTGAGAAGCTACTGAAAATGTTGAAGAAGAAGCTTCCAAAGGATAACGAATTGCTCGACAGTACGTACGCAGCAAAGAAGGTCGTATGCCCTCTATGATTGGAGGTGTAGAAGATACATGCATGCCCTAATGACTGCATCATCTACCGTGGTGCGTACGAGGATTTGAACGCATTCCCGGTATGCGGTGCATTGCGGTATAAGATCAGACGAGATGACCCTGGTGATGTTGATGGCAAGCCCCGCAGGAAGAGGGTTCCTGCAAAGGTGATGTGGTATGCTCCTATAATACCACGGTTGAAACAACTGTTCAGAAACAAAGAGCATGCCAAGTTGATGCGATGGCACAGTGAGGACTTTAAGAAAGACGGGAAGTTGAGAGCACCCGCTGACGGGTCGCAGCGAAAAAAATCGAGAGAGAGTACTGGGCTGAGTTTGCACGTGACCCAAGGAACGTATGGTTTGGTTTAAGCGCGGATGGCATTAATCCTTTCGGGGAGCAGAGCAGCAATCACAGCACCTGGCCCGTGACTCTATGTATGTATAACCTTCCTCCTTGGATATGCATGAAGCGAAAGTTCATTATGATGCCAGTTCTCATCCAAGGCCCTAAGCAACCCGGCAACACATTGATGTGTACCTAAGGCCATTAGTTGAAGAACTTTTACAACTGTGGAATGGAAACGGTGTACGTACGTGGGATAAGCACAAATAGGAGGAATTTAACCTGCACGCGTTGCTGTTTGTAACCATCAACGATTGGCCCGCTCTCATTAACCTTTTAGGACAGACCAACAAGGGATACCATGCATGCACACACCGTTTAGCTGACACCGAAAGTTTATACCTGGACAAATGTAGGAAGAATATGTACCTGGGCCATCGTCGATTTCTTCTGACCAACCATCAATGTCGAAAGAAAGGCAAGCATTTCAAAGGCGAGGCAGATCACCGGAAGAAGCCCGCCATGCGTATCGGTGATCACGTACATGCTATGCTCAATGATTTACAAGTAATCTTTGGAAAGGGTCCCAGCGGACTAGCTGTTCCGAATGACGCTGAGGGACGCGCACCCGTGTGGAAGAAGAAATCTATATTTGGGACCTACCCTACTGGAAAGACCTAGAGGTTCGCTCTTCGATCGACGTGATGCACGTGACGAAGAACCTTTGTGTGAACTTGCTAGACTTCTTGGGCGTGTATGGGAAGACAAAAGATACAGCTGAGGCATGGGAGGACCTGCAACGTTTCCACGAAAAAGACGGCATGCCTTCAAAGCAGTATGAAGGTCCTGCCAGCTACGCTCTTACCAAAGAAGAGAAGGAAATCTTCTTTAAATGCCTGCTTAGTATGAAGGTCCCGACTGGCTTCTCGTCGAATATAAAGGGAATAATAAATATGCCAGAAAAAAGTTCCAGAACCTAAAGTCTCGTGACTGCCACGTGATTATGACGCAACTGCTTTCGGTTGCATTGAGGGGGCTTCTACCGAAAAACATCCGATTAGCCATTGTGAAGTTATGTGCATTCCTCAATGCAATCTCTTAGAAGGTGATCGATCCAGAAATCATACCAAGGCTAAGGAGTGATGTGGTGCAATGTCTTGTCAGTTTCGAGCTGGTGTTCCCACCATCCTTCTTTAATATCATGACGCACATCCTAGTTCATCTAATTGACGAGATTGTCATTTTAGGCCCCGTATTTCTACACAATATGTACCCCTTTAAGAGGTTCATGGGAGTCCTAAAGAAATATGTCCGCAACCGCGCTAGGCCAGAAGGAAGCATCTCCATGGGCCATTAAACAGATGATGTCATTGGGTTTTGTGTTGACTTTATTCCTGGCCTTAAGAAGATAGGTCTCCCTAAATCAGAGTATGAGGGGAGACTGACTCGAAAAGGCACGCTTGGAGGGGACTCAATAATATGCAGGGACGGATATTCTTGGTCTCAAGCACACTACACAGTTCTACAGAACTCTACCTTGGTGACCCCGTATGTCGATGAACACAAGAACAGTCTGCGCTCCAAACACCCAGAGCAGTGCGACGACTGGATTACATGTGAACACATCGGGACTTTCAGCAGTTGGTTGGAAACACGTCTAAGAGGTGACAACACTGTTTGTGATGAGTTGTACTCATTGTTCAGGGGACCATCTTCGACTGTATTGACTTACAAAGGATATGAGATAAATGGAAATACATTTGACACGATCGCCCAAGATCAAAAGAGCACCAACCAAAACAGCGGTGTCCGCTTTGATGCAGCAACCGAGAGGGGAAAGGACACATATTATGGTTACATAGTGGACATATGGAAACTTGACTATGGACATGATTTTAAGGTCCCTTTGTTTAAGTGCAAATGGGTCAATCTGTCAGGAGGCGGGGTACAGGTAGACCCACAGTATGGAATGACAACAGTGGATCTGAACAATCTTGGGTACACTAACGAACCCTTCGTCCTAGCCAATGATGTGGCACGGGTTATCTATGTGAAGGACATGTCTACCAAACCGAGAAAAAGATAAGATAAGAAAGCGAATACATCATACGATGAGCCAAAGCGCCACATAGTTCTTTCAGGAAAAAGGGACATCGTGGGAGTGGAGGGCAAGTCAGACATGTCCGAAGATTATGAAAAGTTTCATGAAATTCCTCCCTTCGAAGTCAAGGCTGACCCAAGCATTCTGATAAATGATAAAGATTATCCATGGTTACGGCGCAATAAGGAAAGGACACAAGCGAAGAAAAACTGAAGACTTTCTCTTCACAACTATTATGATGATACCATGCCAATTTTCAACCTTTTTAAAGTTTAAATAAGTTTTTAAAAATAAAATCCCTTTGTAACAGACGAGTTTCCATATGAAATCCTGATACTTCGAAAGAGATTGTTCGTTTTGTTGTAAGTAGAAACAAAACAAAATAAATAAAGCAAAAAAGAAAACAAAAATACAGGGAAAAATAAAAAATATGCCATCTACTGGGCCACCACGGCCTGAATACAACTAGAAACCCATCCATGGACCTAGATTCAGGCCCGCAGAAGACCCAGTAGGCCCATCAGGCATAGCAGTGATAATTAGGCCCGTAAGCCTACAATGGAGAGGAGCTCGAGAGGGGTGCGGCAGTGGGCTTATAAACCACTGCGCGCCCCTCTCAGCTAGCGAGGTGGGACTAAACATTTGGGCATGGGCAGCACGAGGCCTTTGGTCCCGGTTGATGCCACAAACCGGACTAAATGATGGCATTGGTACCAGTTCATAAAACCAACCGGGACCAATGCCCTCTTTTAGTTCCGGTTGGTGCCACCAACCGGTACCAAATGCCTCTGCTTCCCGCCCTTTGGGCTGCTGAAAAGAGACCTTTGGTCCCGGCTGGTGGCACCAACCGGGACTAAAAGAGGGCATTG
>NC_041388.1:575455427-575485810 GCF_002162155.2 Triticum dicoccoides | reverse complement strand
TCACCGTCGCCGCGCACCCTGTGAGCACCGCCCCGACCCCTCCTCCCTGTAATGGCCGTCGCCGCTGCCGCCGCCCCGCCGCGCCCCTAGCTATTATGTGTAGTTTAGATGTTGTAATTTAGTTGTATTAATTTGGATGTGTAGTTAGAGATGCGTAGTTAATTTAGTTGTTGTAATTTAGATGTGTTAATTTGGATGTATAGTTAGAGATGTGTAGTTTAGATTTTTTTTTGGTGATATTATTATTGAATATGCAAATGTTTGCATGTTCATATGCAAAGAATATGTCAATTTTTCCATAAAATCTTTATGATTTTTTTCTGTTGTAATTTTTTTCATAGAATTTTTATGATTTTTTTCTGTTGTAATTTTGTTCGTAGAATTTTTATGATTTTTTTGTTCATAGAATTTTCTTTGTCAATTTATGTATATGTTCATATTGTGTAGGAATCTGAAAATTGTGTATAATCAAAGTCATTTATGTATATGTTCATATTTAGAAAAAAAAGAAGGAGAGAAAAAAGGAAAATAAGAACAGGAAAAAGGAGGAGAAGAAGAAGAATAAGAAGAAGAAGAGGAGAGGAAGAAGAGAAGAAATAAATAAGAAGATGAAAAAGAAGAAAACAAAGAGGAGAAGAAGAAGGAATAGAGGAGAAGAAGAAATTTCTTGAGTGCGGCGAATCTGCACCTGGGCTCAGCTGCACCCGCGTTCACGGAAAAAATCAAAAAAAAACTAGAAAAATTCAAAAAATTCCAAATTTTTTTGCGTGGTAGATAATTTGATGCGTGAGGTTCGCTCCAAATTTCAACTCATTTGGACATTTGAGGAGTTCTGGGCAAAAAAGACAAAATCAGGGTCTGTAAAACAGTTTACTTTTCAGGAACTGTTTTGACCCGATTTGCCTTTTTTGCCCAGAACTGCTCGGATGTTCAAACGAGTTCAAATTTGGAGCTGACCTCACGCACCAAATTATCTACCACAAAAATCTTTTTTGGAATTTTTTGAATTTTTCTAGTATTTTTTTGTTTTTTTTCTGAGCGGGTGCGGCTGAGCCCGTGCTTAGATGCAGATTTTCGAAATTTCTTGTTCTTCTCCTCTATTCCTTCTTCTTCTCCTCTTTTTTTCCTTTTTTTTTCTTCGATCTCCTCCTCTATTCCTTTCTTCTTCTCCTCTTTCTTTCGTCTTCTTCCTCTTCTTATTTTGTTATCGGGTATGTCATTGTCAATATACCCCCCCTCCCCGATAACTTTTTGTAAGTACTACTTAGGAAGTGTTTAATAGAATTAGTTAGAAAAATAATAGAACTAGTTAAACTAGTTTATTTTTAGTAAGTACTACTTTATTCTATTTATAGTAACTGCTTAGTAGTTGAACTAGTTGATTTAATAAAACTAGTTTATTTTACTATAGAAGTAGTTTATTTTTAGCAAGAAAATTAATAGAACTAGTTTATTTTTTAGTTAAAGAAATTATTCGATGTCGACGATGCCTATCCCGCATCCTCGTCGTCAACTCGGCGGAGGAGGCCGGCTTGATCAGAGGGGGCATGTTTGGGACTGGGCTCCGTCAGGCTGGTTTTGGGAGGTGCTACCTTCCAGGGGCGTAGGTTGGTGAGGAGCCAGCCCGTCGTTGACCCGATCCTTTTTTGGTGGCGGTCGCGTGGGCCAGTGACGGTGCCGAGGCTTCCGGACACCGCGGAGGTGGTACGTCACCGTGTCAGCGAGGAGGATGAGCACTTCTGTCGCTACATGGTGGAGGGCAGGTTCGACAATACCTGGCAGGTTCTTCAGGGATCTCACTGGAGCTATGATCATGTGATGGTTCCTTCTCTTTCGGTGTCCACCGCCCGCGCCGATACCCATCGGGCGCTACTGTTCTAGCTGTACTATATGTATTCGAGGTGTATTAGTGATAATATTCGACGATGTACGGACGCATGGAGATGATGTAGTTTTGCTTATAATTGAATGCATCCTAATTTGAATACTACTTTATTTTGTGATTTGATTTTGCTTATTGAATGCTTAAATTGGAAAACTACTCCTACTTTGAATGCTAAAATTGGAGAGCACTATGCAAGGCGTATGCATATGATTAGTTGATAGCTTATAGGGTTTTTATTTTTGCAGAAATCTAGGAGCCCCCCTCCATCATCCCCGCCGTCGTCCCCGTCACCGACCCCCTCCGACCTCGAGGTGAGACCAACCATGAACCGGTTTTAGGAAGATAATTAAACAATATTTCGGGTTTACTTTAAGTGAGGGAGAGTTCCACCATATATATATATATATATATATATATATGAGAGGACAAAGAATCCCGACTGTTGTCGTGGGGGTCGCTTCTCCTTCATTCCCGTGTGCTAGACATTTTGGTGTAATGCACTCGGGGATGAAAGGAGGAGCGACCATCACCAACGGTCAAATGTATAAAACACGTGAGCTGCGAGTTTTCAAGAAAAGACTCGACAGACCGATAGTCAACCCGTGATGAATAATAATGATCTAACTTAGGTTTTGTAGTACATATATTTAATTGTAGATGTTTAATATTTGAATTATGAACATAGGAAATGTCGTACTCGGACGATGAAAGTCTCCCGAGGGAGTGCGACTGGTGCCACGACGACCGAGGTCTGTGCGATAGGCCTCACCTGAACGAAGATCGGCGCTTCATCATTAAGCTGGAGGAGACCTTCGATGTTGAAACGGTACGCAACGATGGCAAGTGTTATTTTTTCGTAATTAAGCACGACTTCAAATATTTCAACGTGTATTTTTCATCTTGTACAATTCGACTAGCTTATCCCATGCCATGCAAGACGCTATGTCTTGGAGAGGATGGGTTTTGAAGACCATGAAAGTTTCGAAACAAAGAAAATTTACCTAAGGACCCATCATGGTGTGGATTTTGAAGTAAAGTTGTACAATTCTGAGAGCGTAACCCATTTTGGTTGCAAAAAATGGGAACCACTTTGCAAGATGTATGGTTTTGATGAGGGTATGCTTGTCACCATGGATCTTGATGATCCTGAAATCAATCAAGACAATATGGACATTTGGGTCCTTGTTGATACGCCTCCAATTCTACTGCTATGTAAGTTTTTCAAACATAGTTATTAGCTAATTTATATTGTTTATTTCAAAATAGTTGATAGCTTATTTCCATTGACAGCTTATTTTCATTCTTCAAAGAATGTGCGGAAGATGGTAGACAAAACCCACTACACCGATGGCTCTGAATTAACTTATCAGGAGAAAAATCATCTGGTCGGATTTTGTACTGATATTAAGAATTACAATATCTACAATTAAACTCCTCAACATTATGGTCAATACGTGCCAAGTGCACGTGTTGAACTACGGTAACTACCATGGAGATACCCTGGTAAGATTTTTTTGTATTACGACATCCGTGCATCTTTTGCATACTTCTAAAACTAGTACATCATTGCTAACTATAAAGTTATTACTATGTTTTTCAACAGAGAATCCCATAGGATTGTGTGCCTCATTTGATGTATCAGAATGGCAGCCTTCGTGTTTTGAACATATATCCAGGTCATCCTACGAATCTCAATTGTCCATACCGGATTTCTCAAAGAAGTGGAGACATGCTAATCAAAGAATGGAAAAAATGTATGGACAGTCGTAGGGAGGTTCTTGGAAGCAAAAAGAAGCGAAGCGCAAGAATTGGAGACATGATGATCTTCATTCTCCATAATGGAGAGTCAGGTTCTATATTGTTTTATGCTATTTTACCTTAAAAAGGGTATTTAGGTCCTACCTAATACTGATGATCATGTGCTAAGAACAATTAAGTAGAGTTGGTTCGATGACCATGAGGATGATGATCGTATGACTTGTTATTAATAACGAGTAGAAGTTGTATGATGATCATTAGTAAGACTTGTTATTATATATGATGATGCATGATGCGAGCATGAAGAGTTATTATATATCAGCGGGTGAAATGAACATGGATTGGATTGAAGTGAAGGCAACATGCATGTGCTGCATGTCGAAAGTAGTACAATCCAAACTTGATCAAAGTTAGGATTAGTATTACTTTCGACATGCACCACATGTTGCCTTCACTTCAATCTAAGTCATGTTTAGGCATAGCAATAGCGTTGGTAAACCAAGCACGGAGATATAAGAGAGGACACTTCTCTCTATTAGCCAGCTAATAACAACCTAAATTAACCCCCAAAAACCCTAAACCAGCCCCTTTAAAAACAAAACCTCGGCTCCAGCCGGCTGCTGACGCGTGGATACCTTTTGGTCCCGGTTGGTGTCATCAACCGGGACCAAAGGCCCCCCTGCCTGGGTTGGCCGCAGCGGCCACGTGGAGGCACATCTGTCTCGGTTCGTGTAAGAATCGGGACTAAAGGCCAAGGACATTAATAACGACCTTTTAGTCCCGGTTTCAAAACCGGGACAGAAGACCCTTACAAATCAGGACAAATAGCCTTTTTTCTATTAATGCAATAGGGCTGAGTCCCCAGGAAGCATTCACATAGCATGTTGAAACAAGCGATGTGCAGTGTTCAGGTATTTGCTAACATCGAGCCCCTTCAAGTCACTTGGGCCCTATGTCATCTACAAAACTACAGCACTGTAACAACATCTCACTAAAGCTCTAGATATTACAATTTTATCTAGAGCCATGTGAAGTGTATGTGTCTTCAGTAATGCAGGAGAGTTTCGGGTCTAATCCTCTCATAAGTCTACTTCTTATTTCCAGCAATGGTGGAGGGCGGCTTGTTCGGTGGAGGAGGCCTCCCGTTGGTATGCGTTCATGGCGTTGATCTTCTTGTGACAGTCGGCATGTCACCGGTAGGAGTGGGCTTGTCTTTGCAAGTTACGATGTTCAAGCTGGAGTTTGGCGCATGTTGTTGTGGCTTTCCCTGGATTTTTGTGATTAAGCTGACAACGAACTTCTTAATTAATGAAACAGGCAAAGCTTTTGCCTCGTGTTTCATAAAAAATATCTATCTAGTAATGTATAATTTCAGTTGATTAAGATATTAAAAAATGGACACTAAGAATTAGCAAAGGTGCTCGCATATAAACCAACACAAATGGGTAGTAAAAGTTGCAGATTTATGGCTATTTACGTATGAGTTCAATTAAAACACCTGATTTCAGAAAGAATATGTGTCCAAGAAAAAGCTTACAAATTTTAAAATTCATTTTAGTAAGACTTGCAATGCTAAATAAGAGTAGTGCATGGTAAACCAATTCCAACAAGAACCGGGATCTGGAGTCTGAACACCTCGCTACATTTGTACAACTAGTAAGGCACGCACTGTTTCAAAATAAAGTAGAGAAAAAAAATGCATTGACATTCGCCAGTACATTCATGTTTGGATCGAACCTCAAGATTGTTGACGCTTAAAAATGGCACAATGGTAAAAGTTGCTTTAAGCTATGTCAAGATTAACTCAAAATTATGATTGGAGGTCATCATGGAATGGCTCTCTTCGAGAAGATCAAGATGGATATGAAGATGGTCTAAAAATGGAGCTCGGATGCAAAAGTTATGAGAAGTTCAGAGATGCTCATGTTGACATCAGATTAAAAAATGGCTTAAAACCCAATTAAGAGGTCCTCATATGGAAAAATGATCAACACGAATTGTCTTCGTCTCGTCGAAACGGTCGATTTTGATATAAAAATCATTTTAATCCGAGGTCGTATGCAAAAGTTATAGCCAGTACAAGACGCTACTACACTCGATGGCCGGACACTCCGGGTATGTTCGGCCGGGTTTTGAATTTCGCTGCTGCAGACTTCGGAAAACAGCCGAAAACCCCCTCAAGATGGCCTCAGATCAAAAAACGTTCGACATGAAAGTTATTCGTCTCGTCGAAACGGTTAAGATTGCTTTTGGGCTCGTTTCCATACAAGGTCGTTTACTCCCCCAAACATGGCCCGCAAGGTGCAGCCAGATTTTACCGAACAGTTTTGGAAAGTTCGGACCAAACCAATCCGAATTGGACTAGGGTTTTGGACGTGAATTGAAGCCTTTTCCTTGCACGGGAAGTCCAGCCGCCTCTTATATACTTAAGGGGTGACGGCCGATTGAACAACAACACACAATCGCAAACACATCTACAGCTTTTTCATCTACGTCTTATCCTTCCCTCGTTCTTGCTCCCTCGTTCTTCGTCGTTCTTCGTGTTGGAGAGCTGCGAATCGCGAGGGTCTAGGGGCGGCTTAGCCGACCTAGGGCAGCCCATAGCCGCCGCACTCCCCGACGGGGTCCCTCCCGGGAGTGTAGGGCTTCGGGTCCTCAAAAGCTCTCGTCGGTCGACTTGCGAATCGCGCTTCCGGTGAGACTCCTTCGACGTGAGCTGCGGTGCATCACCCCCGGCGTCAAGGGTACACGTGACGTGTTCGTGTGCGAACACACTTTTTGGCGACTCCGCTGGGGACAAGATCAAGCATCATCATCATCCATTATGTCTGGCAACGACAAGATACCCAAGCCCTCGGAAATCAACGCCGATAACATAATCAAGCCCAATTTTGAGGAGTTACCGAAGGAACATCGCCAAGCTTACGAGGAGTACAAGAAGGCGCGTGAAGAGAAGGAGATGCAGGAGTTCCTTGCTAAGTTCAAGAAGGATCGCCAAGGCAATATCACTCCGGTTGGAGAAATCAAGTTCCCTCCTCTTCATGATGAACAGGTTAAACCCTCTGTAAGTGATACCTTCTCTCCCGAGGTATGGGCTGAAATTGATAGTCGCATTACTGATAGCAATAATCTCTTATACCAAATTTTTTTGGAAAATAGTAATGCTAAAAATAGTATGCCTCAATCATCTAGTGGTAATGTTGGTGTGCCTGTTACTGCAGAAATCCCTAGTCGAACTTTGCCTATTTCATCGGCGCCTCCCGTGCCGATGAATTTTTATCCTAACCCCACAAATCAAATTGTTACTGCACCCATTAATCCTATCATGAGTATGCCAAGTTCGATGATGACGTCGAACCAAACCCTACCTACAAGAGCAAACATTGTTAGATCACTGCGGAATTACAATTTGGCATACATGCCACAAATCACACCTGCAACTACTAACCCTACTCCTCCTATGCTACTACCACAAGCTTCATCGTCCACCGTGGATGATGGTCTAGCTAATCTTAGAGTGGAGATGGCTAAGATGCTCCGCGAGAATTTTGGAGTTGAGTTACCAAGGAACCGTATTTACCAAAAGCCATATCCAGAATACTTTGATGCAATTCAATGCCCTCCAGGATATAAAATTCCAGATTTTGTTAAGTTTAATGGAGAGGGCACAAAAACCACCTGGGAGCATGTTAGTCAATACTTGGCACAATTAGGTGAGCCAAGTTCACGAGATGAGTGGAGAATATGTTATTTTCCTTTATCTTTAACCGGTACTGCTTTCTCATGGTTTTCTACGTTACCACCCGGTTCTATTACTACATGGTTTCACTTGGAACAAAAGTTTCATGATCATTTTTATAGTGGTGATAATGAGCTTAAGTTGTCACATCTTACATCGGTTAGACAAAAGCATGACGAATCGGTCTCCGATTGCGTCAAGAGATTTAGAGATACAAAAAACCGGTGCTATAGTTTGGTGATAACCGAGAGAGATTTAGCCGATCTTGTGCTTAGTGGTTTGAGAACTCACATTAGAGAAAGGCTAGAAGGACATGAGTTTTTAAATATCAACCAAGTCTTGCAAAGGGCTTTGGCTCAAGAAAGCCGAAGCAAAGATCTTAAAGAGGTGCATAGATATAAAACTGATCGTCCTAAGATAAATATAGTTGAGTATGATAGTGACCACTCGGACGATGAGGGTGGTATTTATGGTGCTGAATTTGTTTGGCCATCTAAGGCCAAACCATTTACTTGCAATGATTTAAAGCCGATTCATAATAATCGTGATGAAGAGATGAAATTTACTTTCAACATTGCTAAGTGTGATAGAATATTTGATGCTTTATTGCAAGAAAAGATTATTAGAATATATCATACTTTACCGCCGTTTTAAGAGCTAAAACTGCGTGCTTATTGCAAGTATCATAATTCTTTTTCTCATGCTACTAATGATTGTAATGTTTTTCGACGACAGATACAATCGGCCATTAATGACGGACGATTGAATTTTTCTGAGATGCAAGTTGATAAGTAGCCTTTCCCAATGAACACCATGGATTTGGAGGGGAAGAAGATGTTAATTCGGCCCAGCATAGCCAAATCGGCTAGTAAGAATAATATTGTCATTGGTGAGCCCAGGAAAAATAAGGAGAGCCATAAGGTCTTGGGGAGACAAGTTGTGCCTGAGAAGCAACCCGATGGAAAGGAGATAATCAAGATCACCATCAAGAATCCTACACTCGGGGGGCAACCACAAGTGCAAGAGAACACGCATGTCAAATTTGTCAAGCCCAAGAGGACATAGGTTGGCAAGTGGAAGATAAATGAAGCTAAAGTACAGCGCAAGAAAATCAAGCCAACTTTTGATATGTTGTTGTCCAAGTATGCCAATCAAGCGGCCGGTTCTAGCTCTAACCGGTCATCAAATTTGAAGCGCTCAAGGTCACCTCCTCGGGAAGAATTTCAGCATCATGCAAGGCCATATGGGTCATGGGCACTCGGACCATGGATGGCGCCACCCCCCTATGCGCCATACTACACGGGTGGTTTCAATGGAGGATGGGGGAAGCCCCCAATGGCCCCTTATGCTTTTCATCCGGGGTGGGCAGAACCAAGGAGGCCCATTCGTGAGAGGCTCTCTTATCCCACAAGAGGCCATTTGTACAGCGGTGCCAATCGGCCAATGCAAGATAATCATGGAAGGGTTGGCAAGCAAGTGTGGCATGCTAAATCACCAAGTGCTGAAATTTCAGAGCCTAGCAAGCAAAGGGAGAAGAATACTAGTGCTGAAACTATTTTGATAGGCACTAAAGAATTAACAATCAAAGAACCGATTATTGTTGATAATCCGGCTGAATCTAATAAAGATGTGGCTGCTGTCCAGCAGGGTCCCATGGCTAATGATAATGAAGCTAGCACGAGCAGGGCCAAGTCGAGGGATCCAAAATATACTCAGCCTAAGTGGTGTCCCTCCGGTCTGACCAAGGCGCAAAAAAGGAGATTGCAGTGCATGAGGAGTCATGAGATGGAGGAACAAGAAGCAGAAAAGCTAAGGGATAAATTATTCAATGAAAGTCGTCCCATGGTACCCCCAAAACAAGTATGGAGGCCAAAGCAAAAGGAAAACATAGCAGCTTTTGCATTGATCATAGCAACACCTACACCACCAACGGAGGACGATACAACTACTATTACATCGTCCACTTTGCCTACTACTTCCTCTTCTCTTGGAGATATTTCAGAGTCAGTGGACATGCTTGCGGAAGAAGATGGAATGCTTGATTATGAGTCTACACCGGTTCATGAAGGTATGGATATTAATATGGTGTATTACTTACCCGCTGAATTTTGTGCTATAGATGAAGAAGGGGAAGTAGCTCAACTAGATTTTGGTCCTAAAAATGCTATTCGAGAAGCCAAAAGAACCGGTGACGCACTTGAAGCCATTGTTCCTTAAAGGTCATATTAATGGATCGCCGGTTGCTAGATGCTTGTCGATGGTAGTGCTGTGGTGAATCTTATGCCATATTCGGTCTTCAAAAAATTGGGGCTGCATGATGAAGAGTTAATAAAGACCAACATGGTGCTTAATGAATTTGAAGGCAAAGAGAAAAGTGAAGCCAAAGGTGTGATGTATGTGGAGCTTACGGTGGGAAGCAAAACTTTGGCTACCGCATTCTTTGTCGCCGAGGTGCAAGGTAACTACAATGTGATATTAGGCCGTGATTGGATTCATGCGAACCAATGCGTGCCATCTACTATGCACCAGTTTTTGATTCAATGGGTTGATGATGAAGTAGAAGTCATTCATGCGGATAATTCGGCTTGTGTTGCTTTGGCTGATGCATCGGTGGACTGGCAACATCCCAATGCTACTTGCTTGACGGGGTGCGACTTACCAGAATATGATTTTCTTAGCGCCACAAAAAGTGGTTTCGTGCTCGTTTCTCTAAAGCCGGTTAGCGATAATCGGCTCCAAGGTATGATGTATTTAAATGGATCCTAACTCAGAGTGGTTACAAAAGCGTCTTGTAGAATATCGGTCCAATGAGAACGATATGTATGAGTCCATAGAAGAGTTAGATGATATGGATAAGTTAGGACAAGGTTTTACATCGGCCGATCCATTAGAAGAGATAGATATAGGAGATGGTTCAATTCCTAGGCCGACATTTGTAAACGAAAATTTAAGAGCCGATCATAAGGCTAAGTTAATCGAGCTATTGAAAGAATATGTTTGTTGCTTTGCATGGGAATATCATCAGATGCCAGGTTTAAGCCGTGAGCTAG
Organism: Triticum dicoccoides; assembly: GCF_002162155.2. Lineage (NCBI taxonomy): Eukaryota > Viridiplantae > Streptophyta > Magnoliopsida > Poales > Poaceae > Triticum > Triticum dicoccoides. Next base: position 575,475,378 of record NC_041388.1, on the reverse strand, counting down.
TGGAGCATCGGTTACCTATAAAGGCCGGTTTTAGACCATACAAGCAATCGGCCAGAAAGTTTAATCCAAAAACGTATGACCGGATCAAGGAAGAGATCGGTCGTTTGCTTAAAGCTAACTTTGTTAGACCTTGCAGGTATGTCGAGTGGATTTCTAACATTGTGCCGGTAGAAAAGAAAGGCTCTGGCAAGTTGAGGGTGTGCATTGATTTCAGAGATTTGAATAGAGCTACACCTAAAGATGAGTATCCCATGCCAATAGCCGATATGCTTATTAATGATGATTCTGGACATAAGATCATTAGCTTTCTTAATGGTAATGCGGGGTATAATCAGATTTTTATGGCCGAAGAGGACATGTCCAAAACGGCTTTTCGATGCCCCGGTTTTCTTGGTTTATTTGAGTGGACGGTGATGACCTTTGGGTTAAAGAATGCTGGCGCCACGTATCAAAGGGCTATGAATTTAATTTTTCATGATTTACTTGGTGTTATACTTGAGGTCTATATTGATGATATTGTTGTCAAATCGGATGCTTTTGAATCTCACTTAGCCGATTTGCGTTTGGCTTTTGAAAGAATGAAGAGATATGGGCTGAAAATGAATCATTTGAAGTGTGCCTTTGGTGTATCGGCTGGTAAGTTTCTAGGTTTCATTATTCATGAAGATGGCGTGGAAATTGATTCCAAAAAGATAGAAGCTATACAGAAAGTAGAGGCTCCAACATGTAAGAGAGATATGCAAAAATTCTATGGCAAGGTCAATTATTTGAGGAGGTTCATAGCCAATCTATCAGGGAAGGTTGATTCATTTACTCCTATCCTTCGGTTAAAGAATGATGTTGATTTTACTTGGGGGGCAAAACAGCAAGAGGCATTTGATATGATTAAGAAATATTTGTGCACTCCTCCAGTTATGAAAGCGCCCAGGCATAGGGAGCCATTTAGACTTTACATTGCAGCGGAGGAAGGTGTTATTGGTGTTGTTTTGACTCAAGAGACCGAAGGAAAGGAGCATGCTATTACTTATTTGAGCCGAAGCTTGTTGGACGCCGAGACAAGGTATACATTTATTGAGAAATTATGCTTATACTTATATTATGCTTGCACAAAATTGAGACATTATCTAGTGCCTAGTACTTGCATTATAGCTTGTCAAACCGATGTCATCAAATACATGTTGCATCGGCCAATTCTTAGTGGTAGAATTGGCAAGTGGGCTTATGCTTTAATTAAGTATGATTTAGCTTATGAATCTCTGAAATCCATGAAAGGCCAAATTGTTGCTAATTTTATTGTTGATCATTGGATTGATGACAAGCGTGATATTGATATAAACCTTGTCTCATTAGTACCATGGAGATTATATTTGATGGTTCAGTTTGTAGCAATGGCCAAGGTGTTGGTATTATTTATATATCTCCTCATGGTGATGTTTTTGAAGCCTCATGCCGCTTAGAATACTTTTGCACAAATAATCAAGCCGAATATGAAGCATTGTTATTCGGCTTAGAGATGTTACTTGACATAGGTGCTACACATATTGAGGCTTTTGGTGATTCGTTATTAGTAGTGCAACAAATATCCAAAGTCTTTCAATGTTTTGACGAATCACTTAATGTTTATCTTGATAAATGTCTAGATATAATTTCTACTTTGGATTATTTTAGTATTGCTCATATATCTAGACATGACAATTGGAGAGCAAATGAGTTGGCACAACAAGCATCCGGCTATCATGTTGATCGTGGCATGTTTCATATTTCTCAAAGGCCGATGTCTAGTCTTGCCAACATAGGGGAGGCCGAACCGAAGCCCATCGTTTCGGCCACTAATGAAATATTTAATGCAGGAGAAAATCAAGACTGGAGGAAGCCCATTATTGATTATTTATGTGATCCTAGTAAAAGGGTGGACATGACTATTCGGCGTATGGCTTTCAAATACACAATGAGAGATGATGGTCTCTATCGCCGATCGGTTGATGATGTTCTTTTCAAATGCTTGGACGAGGACCAAGCGAGAGTTGCTACGGGAGAGGTCCATAAAGGTATTTGTGGCACTCATCAGTCGGCTCCCAAGATAAAATGGTTACTACGACGTGCTGAGTTTTACTGGCCGACAATGGTTAATGATTGCTTCCGGTACTATAAAGGATGTGAAGCTTGTCAAAAGTTTGGTGATATTCAGTTAGCTCCCGCTGCTATGTTACATCCTATTATCAAGCCGTGGCCTTTTAAAGGTTGGGGATTGGACTTTATTGGGGAGATTCATCCTTCTTCTTCAAAGGGGCATCGGTTCATGTTGGTGGCAACTGATTATTTCACTAAATGGTCTGAAGCAATACCACTAAAAAACATGACGCATACAGAGGTAATTCAATTCATAACTGAGCATATTATTCATAGATTCGGCATTCCTCAAACATTAACTACAGACCAAGGTTCATCCTTTATGTCACATCAAGTCAGAGAATTTGCCGAATCATATAAGATAAATTTGCTCAATTCCTCTCCATATTATGCCCAAGCCAATGGACAAGCTGAGTCTAGTAATAAAATATTAATCAAGCTCATCAAGAAGAAGATTGAGGATAATCCACGGAGATGGCATGAGCTATTGTCCGAAGCTTTGTGGGCACATAGAATCTCAAGGCATGGTGCTACAAAGGTAACTCCATATGAGCTCGTATATGGTCAAGAGGTCGTTTTACCAGTGGAAGTGAATTTGAATGCTTTGAGAATAGCCAAACAAAATGATTTATCGGCGGTGGACTTTTATAACTTGATGATGGACAATATTGATGAAGTCGCCGATAAACGTTTGGCTGCTTTGAATGCCATAGAGAGAGATAAGTTGAGGGTGACAAGAGCTTACAATAAGAAGGTCAAGTTGAAGAATTTTCAAGTTGGCGATCTCGTGTGGAAGGTGATTCTACCAATTGGTTCAAAAGATAAGAAGTTCGGGAAGTGGTCTCCAAGTTGGGAAGGTCCTTTTAAGATTACAAGAGTGGTTTCCGGAAACTCATATTTGGTGGAATCTGTACAAGGCACATTATTACTCGAGCTCACAATGGCAAATATTTAAAAAAATATCACCCAAGTGTGTGGCAAGAAGCCTAGACAGGCAAACGGCCGATATATAACTATCGCCCTTAGCATAAACATGGCCGATATATAATTATCGCCCTAAGAACATATAAATGGCCGATGGAGTGTTGACATCGTCCTTAGAACAAATATGGTACAAGTTATTTTTCGGCACCCTAGCTTTGCCCAAAAACAGGGGGGCATGTGTTGACGCTCAAAAATGGCACAATGGTAAAAGTTGCTTTAAGCTATGTCAAGATTAACTCCAAATTATGATTGGAGGTCATCATGGAATGGCTCTCTTCGAGAAGATCAAGATGGATATGAAGATGGTCTAAAAACGGAGCTCGGATGCAAAAGTTATGAGAAGTTCAGAGATGTTCATGTTGACATCAGATTAAAGAATAGCTTAAAACCCAATTAAGATGTCCTCGTATGGAAAAATGATCAACATGAATTGTCTTCGTCTCGTCAAAACGGTCGATTTTGGTATAAAAATCGTCTTAATCCGAGGTCGTACACAAAAGTTACAGCCAATACAAGACGCTACTACACTGGATGGCCGGACACTTCGGGGAAAACCATCCGGATTTTGATTTTCTCTGTGTATGGCCGGACACTCCGGATATGTTCGTATGGGTTTTGAATTTCGCTGCTGCAGACTTTGGAAAACAGCCGAAAACCCTCTAAAGATGGCCTCAGATCAAAAAACGTTCAATAAGAAAGTTGTTCGTCTCGTCGAAACAGTCAAGATTGCTTTTGGGCTCGTTTTCATATGAGGTCGTTTACTCCCCCAAACATGGCCCGCAAGGTGCAGCCAGATTTTACCGAACAGTTTTGAAAAGTTCGGACCAAACAAATCCGAATTGGACTAGGGTTTTGGACGTGAATTGAAGCCTTTTCCTTGCACGGAAAGTCCAGCCGCCTCTTATATACTTAAGGGGTGATGGCACAACAACACACAATCGCAAACACATCTACAGCTTTTTCATCTACGTCTTATCCTTTCCTCGTTCTTGCTCCCTCGTTCTTCGTCGTTCTTCGTGTTGGAGAGCTGCGAATCGCGAGGCTCTAGGGGCGGCTTGGCCGACCTAGGGCAGCCCATAGCCGCCGCACTCCCCGACGGGGTCCCTCCCAGGAGTGTAGGGCTTCGGGTCCTCAAAAGCTCTCGCCGGTCGACTTGCGAATCGCGCTTCCGGTGAAACTCCTTCAACGTGAGCTGCGGTGCATCATCCCCGACGTCGAGGATACACGTGACGTGTCCGTGTGCGAACAAAGACTTTCTTGGAATTTCAGGACAGCGCAATTAGGGCTGGAGCCACACACAGACCCTCTTGGCCGACCATCTAGGACGGTGGATCTCCACAAATTCACACTCTGCATCGACGCTGAGGCTACACCGTACCTGAACACACGGCCCCATAAGACGAAGTAGGCACACCCGCCACCGACACCCAATTGTGCGGCATCAGCAGGCAGCAACATAGCTGGACGGGGACCCAAGGAACAGGACGCAGTCGCTCAAGCTCTGAGCCGTCCCTCGTCACCCAAGTCGTCTCTCCACCTGCTCCTTCTTCCAGTCCGTGCACCACCAGTGATAGTGCCGGCGACTGACACCCGCAATAGTTCACCGCAAAACTCCAGGATGTAGCTTGTGATCGCACATGCATTGTTCGTCCAACAACATCTCGGGCTCGCAGCAGCAGGACTCCTGCACAAACCTTATATCATGCGTGTACGGATCCCACCACTGGTCATCGTCGTGGCCACCATTGGCTAGGATGTCCGGTCTTAGGACGCACCATGTGTACACGCTTGTCCACACCAGGACCTTACCGTCGCGATACGCGGCGCCGGAACAATGGCGTGTAGATACATCCAGCTTCTTTTCCACGACCATCCATGTCGCATCGCCGGGACGTAGGATAGCCGCTGTGAAAAAGGAAGTGATGTATGCATAGTCTTCAGTGAAAAGGGCGTAAAGAAAGAGGGTGCTGTCACCGTAGATGATGCCGCGAGGATTCCTCATCCACCACTGGATCCTGTTCTTGTCATCCGGATTGTCTGGGAAGGGGGGTAGGGAGGTAGGGGCTCCGGTGAGATGGTCGAGAAGTCTTGGCTCGGGACCCCCTGCAAAGATCCATACGGCCTTGCCGTCAGCGCTAGCCAAAATGTTCCTGTCTATCCCGTCCTCCCAACCAGTAGACACCACACCACGCCCGGCGGCTCCGTGAGAATGTTGCCATCGTAGCTGCGGGCCTCGGAAGAGACGTTGACGCGCCGCGAGTAGATCAAAGGGGAGAGCATCATCTCGCCGTCGTACCACTGCCTGAGAAGCCACGGAAGGAACTTGGGGAACGTGGCTGGCGAGTGCGGTAGGTCCCGCCACGACGTGCAGACGGCGTGGAAGCGGATGAAATCAGAGGCGTCGTGCAGATTTTCGGAGATGTTAAGGAGCAGGTCCGGCAGGAGATCGGACCATGGACGGGCTTTCCACAAGGCCTCAGCGGCGGCGACGGGCTCCGTGGAATTAAATGACCGAACGAATCAGATCAGAGCGGAAGATGTCGACATAATTATACATGAGATCGAGGAATCAGAGATGGATTCCTCGACCCTACAAAATCAGGCACTACGGGAATCGAATCAGGCACTACGAAATCAGTAGATCTTTACCAAACCTGTCCAACCTGGTAGCATTAAAACAATTGTGGTGACCCACGTGCGAAGTCTTTGTTCGGATCTGGTCTTGGTTCTTCCAGGTAAAATACTCCCTCCATCTATATCTATATACTACTTATAAAAGAGCAAACATTATTTTCTCTAAATGCACCACACAAAACGTACGAAAATACATTATCATCGCACGATTTGTCCTACTAAATTCAATCTAACGGCTAGCCTTAGCCTAATCTGTTCTCTGCATGCACTTAGCAATTTACATTGACTATCGTACTCCACCGCGGAGAAAAATATAAAAGTCCACGCCTAGTCAATTAGGAAACTATAATCACGGACACATCCTATTAAGAAACTAATCACCGGACGCATCTAATTATTAGGAAATTAATCACAAACGCATCATATTATTAGAAAACTAATCATGGACACATCTTATTATCAGAAAAATAATCACGCATCCTATTAGGAAATTAATCATAAACGCATCTAATTATTAGGAAACTAATCATGGACGCATCCTATTAGATAACTAATCATGAATGCATCTAATTATTAGGGAACTAATCGCGAGCGCATCCTACCGTCTCCTATCAGGGAATCGCGATCGCGAGTCGCCTGCCGTCACCAGCCCACCACCCACGCGAGATAGAGTAGGAGACACGCGAGGAGGAGCTGCGGCTTCCTCCGAACACACACACGTGTCGTCGTTGCTTTCGTCTTCTGCCTCGAGGCCAGGCCATTTTTCTACTGACTGCAACGACTTCGTCCACGTCCTGGCATGCTCTGCGGGAACCACCAGCGTCCGCGTCGACTTCAGCTCCGTCCACAACTCCCACGCTGACAACCACCCACCGCCGACGCCCTTCAAGTGAGGGCAATGCTGAGTATCCTGAACTAGTATAAGCGGGCCAAACAAATCGAGTGGGGCATTTGCCCCCACAGCCATGCATGTAGATTCGCCTGGTCCCAACCATCGGCGGCCCCAGGGCGGCGCAGGTCTCGGCCACTGCGCAGCAGGTGAAGCTAATCACGGCCCCATCTCACTCGCCTGCAGCCACCGCCGACTCCCTCAGCTCTGACGCGTCTTGCTCCGTTGGACACGCTTGTCCAGTACTCATGCGTGGACGACGTCGTCCAAAGACATCCTACCTTTGTCGGACGCTGGGACTCCCCACGCCCCGGTGCGTCGAGGCTGACACCTCAAAGCTAGAAGATTGATTCACCTGCGTCGACAACGCCGCCCAGCTGGTGAGAGGACATGGTCGCCACGGCCGCTCGTAGGCCTGAACGACAGAGACGCTCGCCTTCACGCGAATGCGCCGCACGCACGCACTAATCAGGTAAGTACCGAGTGTTGTTTTTTACTGTCATCGCTACCTCGCCGGTGGTGACACATCTAGAAGTACAGGAACCAGAGATGAGACAATGAGAAACAGAGGCGCGCTGGAGCATACACAGTTGGGTTTCAGGCAACCAATGCCTTTTTTCTTTCTTTATTTTTTCACTGATTTTTGCGTACCTGGAACAGACATCCCTGTTTTTTTAAATACTGACTACCAATTATTACATGGCCAACTCACGACTACATAGTGAACTCACAGACAAATTCACTGAACCAAGACCTTACTTGCAGTCATGAAATTATGTTTCACTGAAAAAAAACCCAGAAGTTTGCATAAGTTTTAGTGAAAAAAACTAAAGTTCGCATAAGTTTTACTAAAAAACCTGAAGTTTGCATAAGTGTATTTGTTTGTCCAGCAGATACATGGCAATTGCAATTTTACATGAGCATTTTCATACCGTCCTTATCTACAGTTGAGTTAACATGTTTTCCTGATAGAAAACTTGGACCACATACAGTTGAGTTGAGTTAACGAGTTGGGAATACGAGATTGTGTATTTTATAGGGAAATTTCAAATTTATGAATAAATTATCTTGTATTAAGTTTAGTATAATGTGTTAATCCAAATAGACGTGTGTTGCACGTGCACACTTATTAGTTCAAATAGACGTGCGTTGCACGTGCAGACTTACTAGTTTTTATATACAAGGCCACTATGCAATATACATTTTGCATTTATATAAGGCCACCAACAGTAATCGAGGTAAAATTAATGATATTTTTTCGTACTAAGAACCTGTTTAATATTTGAATGCATGCAGTCATAATGACAGTCAGCTACTTCCTTTCCTCAGTTTCTTTGCATGCATGCGGGGTATTAATGATCCCGATAACAAGAAGAAAAGTTAACTTTTAAAACAGGCATTAAATTTTACATTGGTATTTGTAATCCGAGTTTGTGGCCTTGTATATAAAAATGGAGAGAGTAGAAGTAACAAACACGGGGAAGATTTTCGGTAATGATAACTCCCGAACGTTCTGGAGTTAAGCATGGCAACCCGAACGGATTTAGATAGCAAGTTTAGTTTGCGTGAGATTAGGGAAACATGGCAATTTTCCGACAAAAAAACGAAAAAGGACAAAGTTGCCATCCCCTATGAACTAAAGTTGCCATGTAAAAACATTCGGGAAGAAATGCTCAAAATCCGAACTTTCAGGAGTTATTGGATTCCAAGATTTTGCCATGCGGAAGACAGTGCATTTGCAAGCAAAATCATGGTGGTTTTTCAGGCCCGAAAATATCCGATTTCATGGGATTTCATGGGAGGTGAGGCCAATCCCTATAAACAATAACAATTGCCTAGAGGAAGAAAGGGAGATTTGCAAAGGATGTTAGTAGTTAGGGCTGGACGAAAAGCTCGAAGCTCGCGAGCATAATGAACTCTCGATAGCTCGAAGAGCTCGTCGATACTAGTAGTCCACCAGAAGTCAGATTGGTCTTTCTCCACTTTGAGATTGTTGGGATTGATCTATACCCAAACATGTCCACGCCGCATAGATAGGTTGATCTCCCGGGGCGCCATGTAGCAGGATCCGGGATGGAAGGTGTCTGCAGCGGCGTGGGAGTCGATGATGGAGCGACCGGTGCCGAAGTGGATGACGAAGACGCCCCGCCGTGCTTGGGCGGCCGGTAGACTTGGTTCTTGCCAATGTAGTTAGGGCTAGGACGCCAGCCAGGTGGTCGCTGGGACGGAGGCAGTGATGGTGGTGGAGCCACAGGAGCTGGAGCGGCACGAGCCGCCGTGTGAAAGAGGCGCGGGGTGCGAGCCTTGCGCTGCTGGTTTTGCTCCTCCATCTGCAGCATAGAGCGGGCCTCCGCCAGCGTTGGCAGAGGGCGGAGGTGCGTGGGTGAGCGTTGCTTGCCGGGCAAAGCGACCGTCGAGGTTGCCCATCAACGCGTGAAGGAGAGAGCGATGAGCGACCACCTCGCCAAGCTCGTGTAGCTCGTCGCCAATAGCCTTGACGCGCTGACAGAATACGCCGATGGTACGATCACCCTGCGTGCTGGTGCGGAGCTCTGTATTGAGAGCAGAGATGCCGGCATCACGGTTATCATGGAAAAGCTGACGAAGCTTGAGCCAAATGTCGCGAGCGGACGCGCCGTCGGTAACCACAAGATTGAAGAGCTCCGTGGAGATGTGGGTGTACAACCATTGGATGATGGCCAGGTCATCCTTGAGCTAGCATGGATCATGAGGAGCTGGTTGGACATCGTCGGTGATGTGGTGGAGAAGCGACCAGCGGCCGAGCTGGATCTCAAAGAGGTGTCACCAATGATAGTAGTTATGGCTATGAAGGTCCAGGACTATGTGATTGAAGGGAGTAATGTCGATAATGGTGTCACTAAAGGAGAGGGATGGGGGCGGCAGAGGTGTTTGGCAATTGGTCAGGGGGAGAGTTGGCTGGCGGTCGGAGGTGGTGGGGATGGTGGGTTGGCCTCCTGGGTTCGTCATGGGGTCGGAGGAGTTGTATGATACAATTTAAAACTGTTGGAATGCTTTTCTTGATTTCATTGCAGAGTACATGAGGGAGTACATATAGGGTTGCTGAGCACGACTGTAGCTGGAACGTGAGGAGGATCATGTAGCGATTGTGGGTGACGTAGTGCTGACAAAGTGCACTGTCTAACATGTTTCAACACGGCCATCCTTTGTCTGTAAGGTATTGCCTGGAAGTTTGTCCAGAAAAGGTTGGAGGTGGACATGTGCAGGCGCGAGTTTGAAAGCAATGAATTCTTTGCCGCCTACAGCGCCAACGATGGCAAGACTTTGGTGTGCATGCACAGGGACTATGAGGCTGGCCATAATGGGATAACATAAATAGTATCATGTATTTGAGACTCGCAAATATGCTTATGTAACAGACAATTAAAAAAGAGGGAGATGGTTATAGTAACATAGGTAGGTACCGTAACATAATAAATGTGGTGCTACTATTCCCTCCGTTCCTAAATATTTGTCTTTCTAGGCATTTCAACAAGTGACTACATACGGAGCAAAATAAGTGAATCCACACTCTAAAATATGTTTACATACATCTGTATGTAGTACTCATTTGAAATGTCTAGAAAAACAAATATTTAAAAACGGAGAAAGTATGTGTCATGCATGGCAATAAATGAGACCATCTATGATACTAATCTATAATACTATGCACTATAGAGGTAGTAACATAGACTAATAACATATGCATGTTACTAGTCTAAATTACTCACCACTATGACCAGCCTTACAATCACCTCCTACGGCCGCAAACCGGCTGGGTCCAGACTCATGCTAGGACCGAGGACATGTGCCAGAAGAAGTGGAAAATACCAAACCTCGATGATATCACCACCGACTGGACTTTCGTGTCTACTCACATCCTCGAGTCCCGTGGTGAGCTGCTACGGGTGTCAGTCCATCAAAAGGAGTTGGAGGTGTTTGTACCTGTGCTGCAGGAAGAGGCCGAAACAGATGGCCATCGCGCAGTGCGGTGGGCAAGGAGGAACGGTCGAAGCTTTACCGACCGCGTCATGTTCCTTGGTTTCCCGGCCAGCTTCACGGAAAATTTTACGGTGGCCACTGTCCCTTGCCATCCAACCCGGCACTTTCAAGGAAGGAGGTCTTTGGTGTCAACAATCTATCTTGAGGCACATGGCATTCACTTCGGCCATCCCTCATCACGACAGTTCGTCATGTTGAAAATGTTCAATGTGTATCTAATATGTTCTAAATCTATTTAGAAATTGGCCATCATGTATTAGAAAAATGTTCTACATTATTTGAAGAAGAAAAAGTCCAACCTGTGTCTAAATAATGTTTACCATGTCTTCAAAAATGTTCACCATATAAATAAAAAATGGTCAATGTGCATTTACAAATGATCAACGTGTACCAAAATAAGCTCAACATGTATTTAAAAATGTTTAATGCGTATCCAAGAAATTTCCAACCTGTAAAATAAAGTTCCCCGTGTATTTAATAACGTATGTTGTGCATTTGATAAATGTTCAACATGTATTCAAATAAAATGTTCAACATGTATTTAAAAAATGTTCAACGTGTACTCAAAAAAATGCTCAACCGGTATATAAAGAAGTGTTCAAGGTATATTACATAAATTCCACTATATTTGAAAATAGAAAAGAAGGAACAAGGGAAAAAATAAATATGAAAAATAGGAAGAAAAGGAAAAGGGAAAACTAGGAAAAAGAAAAGAACATAACAGAGCAAATAGAAAATCATACTAGTGGGCTAGTAGAACGACTAACTCACGAACGAAAGAAAAAAACGAGGTATGTGGGGGTGAATCACACAAGAAGAAAGAAACTCGGCCAAGTGTACGATTGATGGGCAACAGGCGACTCACGAGCCATTGATGGTCAGCGTTGGTTTTAGCTCGCGGTAGGCGATATATATAGCTCTCCCTTGCTCCCGTGCTTGGCTAAGCAGTGTTTTGAGTATCGTGCGGACGAAGATTACCATGCAGCCAGCTAACCAAACGGTCTAAATGTTAGGATCCAAGCAACTAAACACGTCAGAAAATAACAAACAAATTGGATGTAACAGGGGCTTGTCTGTGGTGCGCAAATAAGTTGTGTGCTGAGCTCCGGACCATTTGAACTCGGCGAAAACTCATAACTCAGCGAAATCCCATATTCCAGTAGTGCCATGACGTGATGATCATGCTGTAAGGCCAAATCGTGATCGACCATGAAATAGAAATTGAAAAGACTAAACCAGAAAAAAATTGCATTCCAGTTACTAAATTTCAATATCACCAATACACACAGTTAATCAATCATTAAATTAACATGAAATGGTTTCATCTTCACTAGATTGAGTCTCGAGCCTTTTCCGAATTTCTTGCATCGGAGCAATGGTAGGTTGGGGTCGGAGCCATAGGTGTGGGCCATCGGCACCCCAACCGGGGGGGGGGGGGCAGCATCCTCACAAACTCGGGTTCACCATCCACAACAAAGCTACACCTGAACACGCGGCCGGAGAAGATGAAGTAGGCGCACCCACCGACGACACCTAATTCTGCAGCGTCCACCTCAAAGCTGGTCGGTGATCCGAGGAACAAGACACGGACGCTCAAGCTCCCGCGGTCCCTCGCTCCCATTGCACCTTGCCGTCTGCTCCTTCTTCCGGCGAGTGGACCGCCACGGATAGTGTGGGCGATGGGTCGTTGTCGTTGTTAGCACGGAGTAGGGATGGCAATGGGTAGGGTATGGGTGGGTACAACCTCCTTCTACCCAAACTCATACCCATAGAAACTTTTTGTACCCACCCACTTCAATACCCATGGGTATAAACTGATATCCATGCCCATACCCATCGGGTATCCTATACCCAATGGGTATCCATTGGGTACAATATATAGCATTCAAATTCTTAAGAGGTAGAGAAATGAGTTCAAAATTCAAGTGATCATGGTAGAGTAGTATAGCACGTATGTGGCCTCCTCCGGTGGCCTCTTGGAGGCATCAGGGGAGTATGAGCAGCGGTTGGTGGAAGGCCGACGTAGTGGAAGGCGGTGGTGGGAATTGGGAATCGCTGAATCGAGTGTTCGACAAGAGTCTGGTAGCGAAGAGTCGATATTTCATCTTTTTGAGGAGTCACGTAGGATGTATGAGGAGTGGCGAGCAGGTGATTATGAGCCTATGACCTATGACTTGTTTATGGAATACAAGATTTAGGATTGGACCATATGAGTTGGATGTTAACCCCACATGTTATAGGAGTTATTTTCATTTATTAATTTTTTCTGGGTATTCATTGGATTACCCATGGGACAATTTCTTATCCATATTCTACCCATATATTTTGCAGGTATGGGTACCCATTATCCATGGGTAGACAATCTTTTCAAGTCTTGCCCATACCCATTGTTTTCGGGTGGGGTACCCGCGGTTATCCATACTCATGGGCAAAATTGCCATCCCTGGCACGGAGCCAATCACGCTCGATTAGGAGGGACACCCGTAGCAGCTCGCCGCGAGACTCTATGACGTAGCACCGATCGTGTGTGTTCCGTTTGCCCCACAACCTCTTGAGCTGGCTGGGGGACTCCAGGACCCCGCGCATGACCCAGTCATCGAGCGATGTCCTGAGATAGCTGGCGGCGGTTTCGTGGTCTTTGTTGGCTTCTACGTCCGTCGTCAGGACACACCAACAGTACCTGTCCGCCCACTCCATTGCCATAATCGCACACAACAGGATCTTGTCATTGTGATATGCGGCGCCAGAACACTGTATCGTTGACGTCATCTACGTCCATGTTGCTTCGCCAGGACGTAGCATGGCCGCCCTGTAAAACTGGGCCCTGCGGTCTTTGTAAATGAAGGTGTAAAGAATGACGCTGCCATCGCCGTAGATGACACCATGAGGATTACTCATCCGGTGCCGCCGGACCCGGTCGTCGTCGTATGGGAAGGGAGGCAGGGGGGTGACGGCTCCGGTGACAAGGTCGAGGAGCCTCGGCTTGCGAACCCCGGCGAAGGTCCACACGGCCGTGCCGTCGGCACTAGCAACAAAGTTCCTGCCGCCCCCACGGGTAGATGACACACCCTTCGGCTCCGTGAGAACGTTGCCATCGTACCCTCCGACCTCGGAAGAGACGTCGACGCGCCTGGAGTAGATCACAGGGGAGTGTATGATCTGGCCGTCGTTGCAGTGCGAGAGGGGCCATGGCAGGAACTTGGGGCGTGTGGACGGGGAATGCAGTCGATACCGCCAGGATGTGCATACGGCGTGGAAGCGAAAGAAGTCGATGGCGTCGTGCAGGCGGCCGGAGATGTCGAGGAGCATGTCCGGCGAGAGATCGGACCATGCCCGGGTGCTTGGTTGCGTGGCGGCGGCAGCCTCCATGGAATCGAATCAGAGGGAATGGGATGTCAGAGATCCCAATAGATGGACAGCTCGACCCTATGTAATCACGTAACTATTGATCGTTACCAAACCTGCCGTGTTTGTTTAGTTCTTTTAGGGCAACTTCTTTTGGTTTTCAATCAATCAATATACCAAAAGAAATCACGTTACCAAAACCCTAGGTTTTGAGGGGGGAGAAGTCAGAGAACTCATCTAACTTGGACACGATAATTTTCCAACAAAAATGTCATGGAGTCCTGATGCGTCAAGTTCGGTTAAGGAAAGAATCTAACAAACGAATCGATCTGGTTGCATTGCCAGCATCGCCTTTCCTCAATTCGATGGAGTCCATCACAGCGCCCTGCAGGTCGGAGTCTGTAGGATTTCGTGGAAGCGTTCCTACTCCCTCGAGGGGAGCCGCGTGAGTTTATATTGATGAGACCGATGGCCTTGCCTTGGCTTACAAGGAGAGGTACAAGAGTTGGGTTACAATACGAGAGGGAAAGAAAGAGGTTGAGATTACAACGTTAGTTCTAACACCCTCCCTTAATCTCAACTATCCCAAATTAAGACTACTCTTGAACTCTTCAAATGGTCTTGCTGGTAACGCCTTTGTAAAGCCATCAGCCACTTGATCCTTAGAGGGAATAAACCGTATCTCAAGTTTCTTAGCTGCAACTCTTTCTCGCACAAAGTGAAAATCAATTTCTATGTGCTTTGTCCGTGCATGAAATACAGGATTTGCAGACAAATATGTTGCTCCCAAGTTATCACACCATAAACATGAGATACGATTTTTCTTGATCCCCAATTCTTCAAGAAGTGATTCAACCCAAATGATTTCAGCAGTTGCATTTGCTAGAGACTTGTATCCAGCTTCTGTGCTTGACCTTGACACAGTGGCTTGCTTTCTAGCACTCCAAAAAATAAGATTAGAGCCAAAGAACACTGCAAAGCCTCCAGTTGATCTTCTGTCATCACTACATCCTGCCCAGTCAGCATCAGAGAATGCACTCATAAGAGAGGAAGTAGACCTTTTGAAATGAAGTCCTATTCCCATAGTATGTTTCACATATCTTATAATCCTCTTGACAGCTGACCAATGTGCAGAAGTAGGTGCATGTAGATATTGACAAACCTTGTTGACAGCAAATGAAATATCTGGACGTGTGAGAGTTAGATATTGTAATGCTCCCACAATACTCCTATACCTTGTGCTTTCCTCCTCTTGAAGGGCTCACCTTCATATGTTGAGAGTTTTTCTGAAGAAGACAAAGGTGTAGGCACTGGCTTGCAATTCTTCATTCACATGCGAGACAGAAGCTCAACAATGTATTTCTCCCGATTCAACACAATGCCATCTTGAGTTTTCTTGACTTCAATACCTAGGAAGAAATGCAAATCACCTAGGTCTTTCAAGGCAAATTCTGAGCTTAAATCATGTAGGAGAGCATTAGTAGCATTCTGTGAAGAACTTGCAACTATGATATCATCAACATATATAAGCACAAAAATGATCACCCCTGTTTTGTTATAAATGAACAAGGATGTATCAGCCTTGGAAGCAAAGAAGCCAAGATATTTCAACTGTAAGCTCAATCTGGAGTACCATGCTCTGGGTGCTTGTTTAAGACCATAGAGTGCCTTGTCAAGCTTGCAAACATAATGTGGTAGCTTCTTATTCTCATACCCAGGTGGCTGTTTCATGAACACTTCCTCTTCCAGAACGCCATGCAAAAACGCATTCTGTACATCTAGCTGTCTTAAACTCCATCCCTTGGATACAGCAATGGCCAACACAAGTCTGATCGTTGCAGCTTTCACAACAGGACTAAAGGTGTCCTCATAATCAATGCCATAATGTTGTTTAAAGCCCTTTGCAACTAGACGTGCTTTATACTTGTCAATGGAGCCATCTGCCTTTTTTTTATTCTATATACCCATTTGCAATCAATGATATTTTTACCTTTCTGATCTGGTACAAGATGCCAGGTTTTGTTCCTCATGAGTGTTGAATATTCCTCATCCATTGCCTTCTTCCAATGAGGATCATCAAGTGCACTTCTCAACGTTGTTGGCTCTCCTGAAATACACAACATCCCATATGGAATAGTCCCATCTTTTCTTATTTTAGGATTCCGTACCTTTCTGTAGCCTAGTCATAACTCGTGAAGAAGCCACTGGCTGGACTGCTGGGATACTCGCCACAGAAGATCCACCAGAATCTGCATGTGACACAGCAGGCGAATCTGTCATCCCATGCACAAGAGATCCTGTAGTCGCTGGTGTGGTTGCCTCCTCTGTGCACACACGGGTGCCAACCAACCGAGCCGGCGTAGCAGATCCGCTGCCCGACCGCGGCCCCACTGCGAGGGGGATCCGCCCCGCTGCTGGTCCCGCCTGGCGCTGATGTGGAGGCGCTGGAATGGCCCGACCGCGGGTCCGCGCTGGAGCTGGCAGGAGCGCGATCCGAGAGCGATTTGGTCGCGCGATCCAAGGATTGGACGCGCACGGGAGTTCCAGGCGCCGCCGGATCGTCTTCGTTATCTGTGCCATGTTCGTCTTCTTCTCCAGCATGCAACATAGGATCAAATTGAGCCATATTTTCGAGATTTTGGTCATTTTGAGCACCGTTTTCTTCAGGGACCTGCACAGGCAATAGAGAAGAACCAGTACCAGCAGAAATATCATCACATTGATTAGTACAATCGTTGCCCCCATGATCAAAAGACCGAAGATGTGAAGGGAGAAGAAGAATTTCTTTGCGGAGAAGTGCACCGGCATTGGGATGAAGGGAGGCAAAGGGAAACACTGACTCATCAAAAACAACATCTCTGGAGATATAGACCCTACCAGTAGGAACATCAAGACATTTAACCCCTTTATGCATGGGGCTATAGCCTAAAAAGACACACTTTTTGGAGCGGAAAGTGAGTTTGCGTGTGTTGTAGTGTCTAAGATTTGGCCAACATGCACAGCCAAAGATACGAAGAGATGTGTAATTGGGTGTGACACCAAGGAGTCTTGTAATGGGTGTTTCAAATTTGATAACTTTACTTGGAAGCAAATTGATGAGGTATGTGGTAGTTAAAAACGCTTCATCCCAGAATTTAAGTGGCATGGATGCATTGGCTAGTAGTGCTAGCCCCATATCAACTATGTGACGATGCTTTCTTTCAGCAGATCTGTTTTGTTGGTGAGCGTGAGGACACGAGACATGACGGGATATACCAAGTTTTTGGCAGAAAGAGTTCAGTTTTTCATACTCACCACCCCAGTCACTTTGCATAGCAATAATCTTAGAATTCAGTTTGCGTTCAACAAGATTTTGGAAATTGAGAAAGACTTGGAATACATCAGACCTTTTCTTCAATAAGTAAATCCAAGTAAATTTACTAAAATCATCAATAAAGCTTACATAGTATGAAAATCTACCAACTGAAGTTGGAGCTGGCCCCCATACATCTGAAAATATAAGTTGGAGGGGAGCAGTAGACACACTAGTAGAGATGGGGTAAGGTAATTGATGACTCTTTGCTTGCTGACACGGATCACAAACTAACTCAATACTATTCTCATAAGAGAGTTTATTTTTGCTAAGAACATATTTAACTATGACTGAAGATGGATGACCTAAACGACTATGCCACCTTGATGATGATGGCTTGGTGACAATGTTTGCTTGCTTATTGGACCAGGAAGATGATGATGATGATATGAGTGGGTAGAGGCCTCCCACGCACCGTCCTCTAAGAATGATTCTCCTTGTTCTCAAGTCCTTGACCAAGAAAAAATAGGGATATAATTCTATAAGAACATTGTTATCAAGGGTGAATCTATGAACGGAAACAAGATTTTTGGATGTTTGAGGAACATGCAAGACATCTTTCAAGTGCAAATTTTTCATGGGGTTTTTAACAATTGAACTACCAATATGAGTGATATTCATACCAGAACCGCGTGCCGTGCCAATTTGGTCGCCTCCGTTGTATTTCTCCCTCATTGTTAACTTGTCAATTTCTCCTGTAATGTGATTTGTTGCTGCACTGTCAGCATACCAGTTGGTATCCACGCCATAGGAGACAGCATGCGCCTCCTTCTCTTCTTGATCGTTCTCTTCATAGCGCCACCAGCAAACACGTGCACCTCCTGGATGATGTTTGTAGCAAATCTGACATTCAGGGTAGTCATGTTGCTGCTCGCGCACCTGCTATTGTTGTTGCTGTCGAGACCGTCCCCTGAAGCCGTCGCCTCCATTGGCAGGAGAGGGCTGGCGGTCACCGCAATCACTGCGGCCGCACCCCCTGCCTCCTCGCCCGCGAGCCCTGCCGCGGGACTGACCGCGGCCTCTGTAGACCGCGTTTGCAGATGAATGAAAACCGCCTGAGGGGGAGTCGCCTAGCATCTCCATCCTTTGATCGAAGGCAGATATTTGAGCGAAGAGATCGTCCGCCGTGATAGTGCCCTTGACAGCGCCGATCGCCGCCACCACAGAAACGTAGTCGCGGTCCAGCCCTGCAAGGATATAATCCACCATCTCTGGATCAGATACGGGACGCCCAGCAGCAGCTAGTTCATCCCCAAGACTCTTCATCTTTGCCATGTACGCCGAACTTGACATGGTGCCCTTTTTGGTATTTGTGATTGCAATTCTCATATTGGTGATCCGGGACTGCGGTTGTGAGGCGAAGAGGTTTGTGATTGTTGTCCAGAGCTCGAAGGTGGAATCCTTCCCGACGACCTGTGCGAGAATCTCTGGAGACATGGAGTTGAGGAGGTATGACAGGACCTGCTGGTCTTTGGCGATCCAGGGCCCGTACAGGGGATTCGGCTCTAGGGTCGTGGTCTTGTCCGCCTTCGTGACCTCCACCATCTTGGGCGGAGCGGCATCAGAATTGTCCAGGAGCCCCGTGACCTGCGCACCTCGCAGGGCCGGGAGAACCTGCGTCTTCCAGAGGATATAGTTTCCTCGTGTAAGCTTCTCAGATGGCGACGAGCCGAGGTTGAGGGCGACGCCGGCTGAGGAAGACATGGAGACGATGATGTGTGATCTAGGGTTTATATATGTAGCTAGATGTGTTGGAAAGAGGTGGCTCTGATGACCATGTAGGATCTCGTGGAAGCGTTCCTACTCCCTCGAGGGGAGCCGCGTGAGTTTATATTGATGAGGCTGATGGCCTTGCCTTGGCTTACAAGGAGAGGTACAAGAGTTGGGTTACAATACCAGAGGGAAAGAAAGAGGTTGAGATTACAACGTTAGTTCTAACTGAGTTGACAAAAGCCGCGGCAACCACCCGCCCATGGGCCTATCTCTCGCCGGAGCTGCTCGCCGACGTCTGCGCCCGCCTGCATGACGCCACGGACTTCGTTCATTTCCACGCCGTCTGTCAGCCGTGGCGCCACGCGCAGCAGTCGCAGCTCACACCGGTGGAGACCCGCCCGCGCCAAACGTTCCAGCCATGGCTCCTCTCGCAGCGCATCGGACGCATCATCAACTCTCACGTGATCTACTTCGGACGCCACGTCTCTTCCGAGCCGCCGCGGAGCGGCCGCCGCGGCAGCAACAATGGCATCGTTCTTGTCGAGCCAGCCGAATCATCTGCCGGCGGCGAAAGGAACTGGGTGGCCAGCGCGGACGGCAGGTTCACCTGGCTCTTCGCCGCGGGTTCCGAGCCAACACTCTTCGACCTTGTCACCGGAGAAGTTAAGCATCTGCCTTCATTGCCGGACCGGGGTGAAGACAACGTGATCGAGCGACGGCTGACGAATCCCCGTGGCATCGTCTATCGCGACGGCACCATATTTCTCTACAGCTTTTGTACCGAGTCAACTCGCAGGTGGTACTACGTGGACAATCCTGTCTTCACAGCCGCCATCCTACGTCCCGGTGAAACGGCGTGGACACAGGGGCGGAGCCAGGGGGGA
>NC_041388.1:575435358-575455007 GCF_002162155.2 Triticum dicoccoides | reverse complement strand
CAATTTTAGTAGGAGCAATGAGTAATTACCAACGAGATTCGATCAATATACGTACTCGGCCCCCCTATACTTCAATCCTGGCTCCGCCACTGCGTGGACAGTTGTGGAAAACAGGGTGATTCGCCGATAACCCACCACGCATGCACCGCGTATCACGACGGCAAAGTCCTGGTGTGGGTCGGCGTCTACTTCCGGTGCATCTTGACACCAAACTTCGGAGCCAATGGCGGAATCAGTGCCAATGTCAACCTTGAGACAATGTGGGAAAAGCTTGAGGAGGAATATTACAAGAGAGATAAATGCTATATTCTCAAGTCACGTGGCGAACTATTTTGGGCGTCTGTGCTAGTCGAGCATGAACGACGCAATGATTATGCCGAGGGCAGCATTGCGTCCAAGCTGGCAGTGAGGGTGCATGCACTAGAACAAGAAGTGGACGTCAGTGACAAGATGCGGTGGGTGGAGAGGGACGACCGGGGCTTGGACGATCGTGTCATGTTTCTCGGGTCATCAGCGAGCTTCGCCGTAGACGCCACCGAACTGGGCCTGGATGTTGGGTGTGTCTACTTTGTCTACAACCATCGCCTGTTGAGGTATACGCTCGTCAATGGCGAAGCCAGACCTGTGGAGTGGATGTCCTCCGCCGGTTGGGGTTCCGACAGGGCGCATGTCTGGCTCCGGCCACAGCCTGTAGTCACTCCAATCCAGGAAATCCGTGAAATGCTTGACACTCGAAACAAGAAGTAGAAATATTTTATGTTGTAATAACTCAATGATTCATGTTGGACTGAAGGACTTTCAGTCCGCTTCGGTACAACCCCTTCCACAAAACGTATAATTAAGGGCAGCATATTCTATTAGAGAAAACGTATACCCACCTCCGTATAGTTTTCTTTCGGGTACATACATGTGGACGCTTTCCCACCGGATCCGCTGGCCCGTCCCAATTCGCAGGCCCACCCCCCTTGACGATCCCCGCGCGTGTCGGCATTCGCCGCCGGTTCCCGAGCGTGCGTCCTCGCCGGCCCTGTTAGGTTAGGCTTCGTGTGGCCGCATATGTATTCGGCCGGCGGCAAGAATCGATATTCCTGGTGGATTAGGCTCCGTGCGTACGTGTATGTATTCGGCCGGCGGCCGATTGCAAGAATGAATCAGCGATCAATTCATCTTGTGCATGAGACAATCTTGACAATCTTGCGTATTTAATATTTGTTTGAATGAAATTGGGTTTACCATATGTACGTTACAAGATACTATTTTAGAGATGTGCAGACTTTTTTTATATAGCTCCCTGAGCTTCACCATGAATTACTTGATCCACTGTCTGGTGTTAGTGTTCCTCTGCTTTGTTAGTTCCGAGTGTGTTCTGTAAGTTTTTGAATATTGTTCGGTCTCACTGGTGGTGCCTCGCTATGAGCATATGAGTGTGTGTGGGGTTTGGAAGCTGACCGTTGCTGTAGCTGGTTGGGCTTCCTTCGAGTGGGTTTGTAATGGTGTTTTATGGATCTGTCCATCCTGAGTTGGAATGTGCGGGGCCTAAACAACCCCGCCAAGAGAAGGGCTGTGCAGATCTTTGTGTCTGAACTGAAGTGCAATGTTGTCTGCTTGCAAGAAACAAAGATTAGTGACATGACAAATGGGTTCGTAATGGAGATGTTGGGGCCAAAATTCCGAGATAATTTTATCTTTCTACCGGCGGCTGGTTCAAGAGGGGGAATTCTCGTTGCCTGCTCAGATGATTTTGAAATTACAACCGTTCCTTTGGCTTTGAGAGTGCACTCGGTTTCAGGGACGGTCAGATGCAAAGCGTATGGAGCAACATGGTCCATCATTGGTGTTTATGGGCCTCAGCTGGAGGAGGAGAAGATCATGTTCATTGAGGAAATGAAAAGTATAAGACAGCTCATGCTGCCACGGTGGATGCTTCTTGGAGATTTCAACATGATATACAGAGCCAACGATAAGAGTAACAGCACCCTGAATTTGCGAATGATGGGTCGCTTCAGGGCTGCAATTGAGGACATGGAGCTCATCGATTACCCTTTGCTCGGAAGACGGTTCACTTGGTCAAACGAGCAGGAAAATGTCACGCACACAGAGATTGGCAGAATTTTGGTGTCCGGTGACTGGGAAGCGGCTTACCCCCAATATCAGCTTTCGCCGGCTTCAGCGAACATATCTGACCATTGCCCAATCATCCTGAGGAAAATGGAGTATTCACATTACAAAGCCTTCAGATTCGAAAACCATTGGCTTAAAGATCCTGGTTTTGATAATATCGTTAGCCAGGCATGGACAAAAGAGGTTAGTTCGAATGACCCTGTGCGGGTGCTACACTGCAAGCTGTCCAGAACGGCGAGGGCCCTACGATTATGGAATAAGCAGAAGTCGAGGTGGGCTGTTTTCATGTCTGGGATCGCCAACGAGATCATTTTTAGGCTTGATCTGGCACAAGAGGAAAGAGCTCTTTCTGAAGATGAAAGACGGCTACGTGGGCTGCTCAAGACCAAACTACTGGGGCTGGCGGCAATTGATAGAGCAAGATGGCGGTAGAAATCAAGGCTGACAGAAATCAAGGAGGGAGACGCGAGTACAAGATTTTTTCACCTGAAGGCTAGTGGCAGACGGCGAAAAAATCATATACTAGCGCTCAAGGGGGACGTCGGGATGGTCAACGATCATGAAAGGAAAGCAAAGATTCTCCTCGATCGCTTTAAGGGGCTAATGGGCACCTTGTTTTCCAGCTCTGCCAATCTGAACTGGGAATCCATTGGGTTGCCGAGGAGGGATCTTCAACACCTGGACGCCTCTTTCACTATGCAGGAACTGAAGGCGGCTATCAGTGACGTGCACGGGGAGAAAGCACCCGGACCGGATGGTTTCACAGGGGCCTTTTTCAAGAGGTGCTGGATGATAATCAAAGAGGACATGCTGGCAGCCGTCAACTGTGTGCACTCACTGCATGGGCATAACTGGCATTTACTCAACATGACAAACATTGCTCTGCTGCCAAAGAGCGACGGCGCTCAGGAGGCCAGTGACTTTAGACCGATCAGCTTAATGCACTCCGTTCCAAAGCTTGTGAGCAAGATATTGGCCTCTAGACTAGCTAAAGAGATCCATTGGCTTGTCACGAATAATCAGAGTGCTTTCATTAGAGGATGTGCTATTAAAGACAATTTTTTATATGTCAAGAACGTGATCAAGGCGGCTCACTCTGCAAAATCCCCTCTAGTTTTTCTGAAACTTGACATGGCCAAGGCTTTTGACTCGGTAGGATGGGGCTATTTGCTTGAGGTTATGGAGGCAACAGGCTTTGGACAGAGATGGCGTCACATGGTGTCATTGATCTGGTCTTCCTCTTCATCAAGGGTTTTGCTAAATGGATCTCCGGGAACCCCCTTCTTTCATATGCGGGGACTACGGCAGGGAGACCCCCTGTCCCCGTTGCTCTTCATCATCGCCATGGAGCCTCTGCAAAGACTATTTTCACTGGCCACGGAGAGCGGGATCCTGTCACCTTTGAAACCTCGTGCTGCTCGGTTCCGATCAAGTTTTTATGCTGATGATGCCGCGCTGTTCATCAACCCGACCCAGGAGGATTTTCGAGCAGTCCAATTGATTCTCAAGCTTTTTGGCAACGTTTCGGGTATCACAGCTAACTTGGCAAAAACGGAGGCATATCCAATTCCCTGCACAACCATTGATCTTACTCCATTGCTAGCTCTTTTTGGTGGGATGCAAGGAAATCTGCCCTGTCAGTACTTGGGATTGCCTCTTGGTTTTAGGAAGCCGAGGAGAAGCGAGGTTCTGCCGGTACTGGACAAGATTGCTGGGAAGTTGTCTCCCTGTAAAGGGCGTCTGATGAACAGGATGGGGAGGCTGGTATACATCAACTCGGTCGTCATGGCCACCGCCACTTATTTCGTGATAGCCTTCCAACCGGATAAGTGGTTCACCAAAAAGGTGGACAAGCTGATAAGAAATTTTCTCTGGAAGGCGGAAGATGCTAACGCTGGTGGCAAGAGCCTTCTAAATTGGAGGCAGGTATGTTCTCCCAAGAAATATGGAGGCCTAGGGGTCAAAAATTTGGATTGTTTCAGCAGGGCGTTGCGTCTGCACTGGGAATGGTTTAGATGGGATGACGTTGATTGACCATGGAAAGGCTCTCCAACACCATCGGATAACACGGATAAGCAACTCTTCTCGAGCTGCTACACAATTCAATTGGGTGATGACCGCCTTGCAATCTTTTGGATGGATCGTTGGCTCCATGGTGAGGCCCCCTGCTGTGTTTCACCGGACATCTTCAAGCTTGCTTGTTTCAAAAAGCGTTCCGTAAGGGAGGCGATCACCAATGGTAGATGGATGCAAGGATTAAACATGATAAGCAACGAGAATCAACTGATGCAGTTCATCAAGTTGTGGGACGCGGTACAGTGGGTGGAGCTATCTGACTCCAAGGATCATATCGGATGGTCACTAACTGCAAATGCAAAGTACTCTGCCTCCTCAACCTATGATATTCAGTTCGTGACCAGGATCGAGCAGCCAAGTTTGGCGAAGGTGTGGACCTGCAGATGGAAGGGAAGGTTAAGTTCTACATCTGGTTACTCCTGCAAAACAGGAACTGGACCGCGGATCGTTTGCACATGAGGGGAGGGCCACACAATGGAATATGCAGGCTATGCGACTAGGAAGGGGAAACTGTGGAACATTTAACTCTACGGTGCTGCTTCGCGACGGAGACTTGGTTCCAATTCCAGGGAACGCACGGCACAATGTGCGCTGCAGCTTTGTCAGCCTCTTCTATAGGGGACTGGTGGAGAAGGTTTTGTACTGCTCTTGGGGGACGGGACATGGTCTGTCAGGAGATCACTTTGGTGGCGTACATCGCTTGGCATATGTGGAAGGAGCGGAACAGAAGGGTTTTTGAGAAGAAGGAACTCTCTCCTATCATGCTTTCGGCAATGATCAACGAAGATGTGCTGCTGTTCCATGCAGCGATGGATGCGCCCCCAGTTCCCTGAGGTGTTTTGCTGTTTTATCGTTCGATGTAGTATCGTTGTATGCTACAGTGTGAGTAGCTCTCTTTTCTTTTTCTGAACCAATTTTCTCTGCTGGTTCTCGAGTGTTGTATGTAATGATGTTCTCTCACTATAATGCAAAGGCAGAGCTCCTACTATTCTCGTAAAAAAAACTGAGAAATATGTTATCGCAAAAAAATAGGAACTGAGAAATAGGTTTTTAAAAAATAACCCGAAAGGGAAATAAGATAAAAATACACCCGTTTATTGTGTACTTGTCGTAGAATGTCTTCAAATCTCTTACTCTATAAGAGTTGATTGTAACTATTCTGTATTTATGCTAAACTAGTAAACGGGGAAGAAAATAACCAGGAACCTGCATTCGAGCTCAGCGCTCAGTGATGAACTTGTATTGGTAGAACTAGCAGCCCCAAGAACCAAATCCAGAGAAAGTAGCAGATCAATGATTTAAGGATAGCAAACGCGCGTCATGACTCCATCAGAGGCATCATGCATAGATGACCCTTGTTGTCGACTCTACTCCAGAAAAAAATTGGTCTCCAAAGGACAACGAAATGCAGCACGCCAGCACAACATGTTTATTGTTGAAATTGTTCAATATATGTTTCAGACCACTCTATCACACCAACACCAGCACAAGACTAGCAGATGGTACAACACACCCTAATTGAGACACGAACCACACAACACATACACACAGAGGAAAGTAGCAGGAAAGCATGAGACAACAACAAGATACACACATGCAGTAAATACAGTAGCAACGCATACTGTTGTATAAAGCGAGCATGAAAATACGAGTTCCTCCCAGTTCTCGTTAGATTCTAATCTGTGATAGAAACATCATGGCAAAACAAGCAGTAAACATTTAAGCTTTGTCTTATTCCTGAAATTAGCACAGTTTGGATGCTCTGCAACAGCTTGTTGCACAGATTTCGGACGACTGCACCATTGAGCTCCAACTCTTTTAGGCTTGCAAGCTTGCTGAGGCCAATAATGGTGTCCGGCCTACAGTCCATGCTGGTGAAGGTCCATTCAATCTTTGTGTGCCTCCGATGTTTAACCTCGCGTAGGATTTGTATAGAATCATCTGACTGTAATGTTTTGCACAGAGTTATCTCGGCAAGATGTGGGAACCCTTCAATCCAGTTTGGCAACCCCTTGGTAATACCGTTGATGCGAAGTATCTCAAGAAATTTGAGAAATGATTGCGTGATTTGTAGGGTTCATGTTGAGACCCTCACGGTTACTAGGGCTGCAACGAGTCGAGTTTGATTGAGTTCGACTAGGCTCAACTTAGATTATACTAAAATTCGGGCAAGCTCAAACTGAGTGAAGCTTAAGGTCTAACCATAAAAAGTAACTCGTGCTCAGCTTGTATCAATCTCGAGTTGATCTCGGCCTAGTTTCAAGCTAAATAAGATGATTTTATTAAAAACCTAAGACAATTTTTCAAACATGATAGGCCACTACACAACACAAGAAACCACTATAAAATTTGACTTATTCTCTCTCAACTGAAGACTAGCACTTGATAACTAGGGATTGTGGATGTGTTGGAAATATGCCCTAGAGGCAATAATAAAATGGTTATTATTATATTTCTTTGTTCATGATAATTGTCTATTGTTCCTGCTATAATTGTGTTATCCGGAAATCGTAATACATGTGTGAATACATAGACCACAACACGTCCCTAGTGAGCCTCTAGTTAACTAGCTCGTTGATCAAAAGATAGTCATGGTTTCCTGACTATGGACATTGGACGTCATTGATAACGAGATCACATCATTAGGAGAATGATGTGATGGACAAGACCCAATCCTAAGCATAGCTCAAAGATCGTGTAGTTCGTTTGATGTAGCTTTTCTGAATGTCAAGTATCATTTCCTTAGACCATGAGATTGTGCAACTCCCGGATACCGTAGGAGTGCTTTGGGTGTGCCAAACGTCACAACGTAACTGGGTGACTATAAAGGTACACTACAGGTATCTCTGAAAGTGTCTGTTGGGTTAGCACGAATCGAGACTGGGATTTGTCACTCCGTATGACGGAGAGGTCTCTCTGGTCCCCCTCGGTAATGCATCATCATAATGAGCTCAATGTGACCAAGTGGTTGATCACGGGATCATGCATTACGGTACGAGTAAAGTGACTTGCCGGTAACGAGATTGAACGAGGTATTGGGATACCGACGATCGAGTCTCGGGCAAGTAACGTACCGACTGACAAAGGGAATTGTATACGGATTGATTGAATCCTCGACATCATGGTTCATCCGATGAGATCATCGAGGAGCATGTGGGAGCCAACATGGGTATCCAGATCCCGCTGTTGGTTATTGATTGGAGAGTCGTCTCGGTCATGTCTGCGTGTCTCCCGAACCCGTAGGGTCTACACACTTAAGGTTCGGTGACACTAGGGTTGTTGAGATATTAGTATACGGTAACCCAAAAGTTGTTCGGAGTCCTGGATGAGATCCCGAACGTCACGAGGAGTTCCGAAATGGTCCGGAGGTGAAGATTTACATATAGGAAGTCCAGTTTCGGCCATCGGGAAAGTTTCGGGGGTAATCGATATTGTACCGGGACCACCGGAAGGGTCCCGGGGGTCCATCGGGTGGGGCCACCTGTCCCGGAGGGCACCATGGGATGAAGTGGGAGGGGAACCAGCCCCTAGTGGGCTGGTGCGCCCCCCTTGGGCCTCCCCTGCGCCTAGGGTTGGAAACCCTAGGGGTGGGGGGGCGCCCCACTTGGCTTGGGGGGCGCCCCACTTGGCTTGGGGGGCAACCACCCCCTTGGCCGCCCCCCCCCCCTTGGAGATTGGATCTCCTAGGGCCGGCGCCCCCCTAGGGACCCTATATATAGTGGGGGGAGGGAGGGAAGCCGCACCCTAGCCCCTGGTGCCTCCCTCTCCCTCCCGTGACACTTCTCCCTCTTCCTGAGCCTGGCGAAGTCCTGCCGAGATCGCCGTAGTTTCCACCACCACGCCGTCGTGCTGCTGGATCTCCATCAACCACTCCTTCCCCCTTGCTGGATCAAGTTGGAGGAGACGTCTTCCCAACCGTACGTGTGTTGAACGCGGAGGTGCCGTCCGTTCGGCGCTAGGTCATCGGTGATTTGGATCACGACGAGTACGACTCCCTCAACCCTGTTCTCTTGAACGCTTCCGCGCGCGATCTACAAGGGTATGTAGATGCACTCCTCTCTCCCTTGTTGCTAGATGACTCCATAGATTGATCTTGGTGATGCGTAGAAAATTTTAAAATTATGCTACGTTCCCCAACAGTGGCATCATGAGCTAGGTCTATGCGTAGTTTCTATGCACGAGTAGAACACAAAGCAGTTGTGGGCGTGGATATTGTCAATTTGCGTGCCGTTACTAGTCTTATCTTGATTCGGCGGCATCGTGGGATGAAGCGGCCCGGACCGACCTTACACGTACGCTTACGTGAGACTGGTTCCACCGATTGACATGCACTAGTTGCATAAGGTGGCTGGCGGGTGTCTGTCTCTCCCACTTTAGTCGAATCGAATTCGATGAAAAGGGTCCTTATGAAGGGTAAATAGAAATTGGCATATCACGTTGTGGTTTTGGCGTAGGTAAGAAACATTCTTGCTAGAAACCTATAGCAGCCACGTAAAAACTTGCAGCAACAATTAGAGGACGTCTAACTTGTTTTTGCAGCATGTGCCGTGTGATGTGATATGGCCAAAAGGATGTGATGAATGATATATGTGATGTATGAGATTGATCATGTTCTTGTAATAGGAATCACGACTTGCATGTCGATGAGTATGACAACCGGCAGGAGCCATAGGAGTTGTCTTTATTTATTTATGACCTGCGTGTCAACATAAAAGTCATGTAATTACTTTACTTTATTGCTAAAGCATTAGCCATAGTAGTAGAAGTAATAGATGACGAGACAACTTCAAGAAGACACGATGATGGAGATCATGGTGTCATGCCAGTGACAACGATGATCATGAAGCCCCGAAGATGGAGATCAAAAGGAGCAAATGATATTGGCCATATCATGTCACTATTTGATTACATGTGATGTTTATCATGTTTTACATCTTATTTGCTTAGAACGACGGTAGCTTAAATAAGATGATCCCTAGTAATAATCTGAAGAAAGTGTTCCCCCTAACTGTGCACCATTGCGAAGGTTCGTTGTTTCGAAGCACCACATGATGATCGGGTGTGATAGATTCTAACGTTCGAATACAACGGGTGTAAGCCAGATTTACACACGCAATATAGTTAGGTTGACTTGACGAGCCTAGCATGTACAGACATGGCCTCGGAACACGGAAGACCGAAAGGTCGAGCATGAGTCATATAGAAGATACGATCAACATGAAGATGTTCACCGATGTTGACTAGTCCGTCTCACGCGATGATCGGACACGGACTAGTTAACTCGGATCATGTTTCACTTAGATGACTGGAGGGATGTCTATCTGAGTGGGAATTCATTGAGTAGTTTGATTAGATGAACTTAATTATCATGAACTTAGTCTAAAATCTTTACAATATGTCTTGTAGATCAAATGGCCCACGTTGTCCTCAACTTCAATGCGTTCCTAGAGAAAACCAAGCTGAAAGATGATGGCAGCAACTATACGGACTGGGTCCGGAACCTGAGGGTCATCCTCATAGCTGCCAAAAAAGATTATGTTCTAGAAGCACCGCTAGGTGACGCACCCATCCCAGAGAACCAAGACGTTATGATCGCTTGGCAGTCACGTGTTGATGATTACTCCCTCATTCAGTGCGGCATGCTTTACAGCCTAGAACCGGGGCTCCAAAAGCGTTTTGAGAGACACGGAGCATATGAGATGTTCGAAGAGCTAAAAATGTTTTTCCAAGCTCATGCCCGGGTCGAGAGATATGAAGTCTCTGACAAGTTCTTCAGTTGTAAGATGGAGGAAAATAGTTCTGTCAGTGAGCACATACTCAAAATGTCTGGGTTGCATAACCGCTTGACTCAGCTGGGAGTTAATCTCTCGGATGACGCGGTCATTGACAGAATCCTTCAGTCGCTTCCTCCGAGCTACAAGAGCTTCGTGATGAACTTCAATATGCAGGGGAAGGAAAAGACCATTCCTGAGGTATAATCAATGCTGAAATCAGCAGAGGTGGAAATCAAAAAGGAACATCAAGTGTTGATGGTGAATAAAACCACTAAGTTCAAGAAAGGCAAGGGTAAGAAGAACTTCAAGAAGGACGGCAAGGGAGTTGCCGCGTCCGGTAAGCAAGCTGCCGGGAAGAAGTCAAAGAATGGACCCAAGCCTGAGACTGAGTGTTTTTATTGCAAGGGAAGTGGTCACTGGAAGCGGAACTGCCCCAAATACTTAGCGGACAAGAAGGCCGGCAACACTAAAGGTATATATGATATACATGTAATTGATGTGTACCTTACCAGTACTCGTAGTAGCTCCTGGGTATTTGATACCGGTGCGGTTGCTCACATTTGTAACTCAAAGCAGGAGCTGCGGAATAAGCGGAGACTGGCGAAGGACGAGGTGACGATGCGCGTCGGGAATGGTTCCAAGGTCGATGTGATCGTCGTCGGCACGCTGCCTCTACATTTACCTACGAGATTAGTTTTAAACCTCAATAATTGTTATTTAGTGCCAGCTTTGAGCATGAACATTGTATCAGGATCTCGTTTAATTCGAGATGACTACTCATTTAAATCCAAGAATAATGGTTCTTCTATTTATATGAGAGATATGTTTTATGGTCATGCTCCGCTGGTGAATGGTTTATTCTTAATGAATCTTGAGTGTAATGTTACACATATTCATAGTGTGAATACCAAAAGGTGTAAGGTTGATAATGATAGTCCCACATACGTGTGGCACTGCCGCCTTGGTCACATAGGTGTCAAACGCATGAAGAAGCTCCATGCAGATGGACTTTTGGAGTCTCTTGATTACCAATCATTTGACACGTGCGAACCATGCCTCATGGGTAAAATGACCAAGCCTCCGTTCTCAGGAACGATGGAGCGAGCAACCAACTTATTGGAAATCATACATACTGATGTGTGCGGTCCAATGAGTGTTGAGGCTCGCGGTGGCTATCGTTATGTTCTCACCCTCACTGATGACTTGAGTAGATATGGGTATGTCTACTTAATGAAACACAAGTCTGAGACCTTTGAAAAGTTCAAGGAATTTCAGAGTGAGGTTGAGAATCAACGTGACAAGAAAATCATGTTGTGTCCGAACGTCGTAATTGCACTCTATTGGGGGAGAATACTTGAGTCACGAATTTGGCACGCACTTAAGGAAATGTGGAATAGTTTCACAACTCACGCCGCCTGGAACACCTCACCGTAATGATGTGTCCGAACGTCGTAATTGCACTCTATTGGATATGGTGCGATCTATGATGTCTCTTACCGATTTACCGATGTCATTTTGGGGCTATGCTTTAGAGACTGCCGCATTCACTTTGAATAGGGCTCCGTCGAAATCCGTTGAGACGACACCGTATGAATTATGGTTTGGGAAGAAACCTAAGCTGTCGTTTCTAAAAGTTTTGGGATGCGATGCTTATGTCAAGAAACTTCAACCTAAAAAGCTCGAACCCAAATCGGAAAAATGCGTCTTCATAGGATACCCTAAAGAAACTATTGGGTATACCTTCTACCTCAGATCCGAAGGCAAGATCTTTGTTGACAAGAATGGATCCTTTCTAGAGAAAGTGTTTCTCTTGAAAGAAATAAGTGGGAGGAAAGTAGAACTCAATGAAGTATTACCTCTTGAACCGGTAAGTGGCGCAGCTCAAGAAATTGTTCCTGAGGTGCCTGCACCGACTAGAGAGGAAGTTAATGATGATGATCATGAAACTTCGGATCAAGTTGCTACTGAACTTCGTAGGTCCACAAGAACACATTCCGCACCAGAGTGGCACGACAACCCTGTCTTGGAAATCATGTTATTAGACAACGGTGAACCTTCGAACTATGAAGAAGCGATGGCGGGCCCAGATTCCGACAAATGGCTGGAAGCCATGAAATCCGAGATAGCATCCATGTATGAAAATGAAGTATGGACTTTGACTGACTTGCCCGATGATCGGCGAGCCATAGAAAATAAATGGATCTTTAAGAAGAAGACAGATGCGGATGGTAACGTAACCATCTATAAAGCTCGGCTTGTCGCTAAGGGTTATCGACAAGTTCAAGGGGTTGACTACGATGACACTTTCTCATACGTAGCGAAGCTGAAGTCCGTCCGAATCATGTTAGCGATTGCCGCATTCTATGATTATGAGATATGGCAAATGGACGTCAAAACGGCATTCCTTAATGGTTTCCTTAAAGAAGAATTGTATATGATGCAGTCGAAAGGTTTTGTCGATCCTAAGAATGCTGACAAGGTGTGCAAGCTCCAACGCTCGATTTATGGGCTGGTGCAAGTATCTCGAAGTTGGAACATTCGTTTTGATGAGATGATCAAAGCGTTTGGGTTTACGCAGACTTATGGAGAAGCCTGTATTTATAAGAAAGTGAGTGGGAGCTCTGTAGCATTTCTCATATTATATGTGGATGACATACTGTTGACGGGAAATGATATAGAATTCTTGAAAAGCATAAAGGCCTACTTAAACAAGAGTTTTTCAGTGAAGGATCTTGGAGAAGCTGCTTACATATTAGGCATCAAGATCTATAGAGATAGATCGAGACGCCTCATTGGTCTTTCACAGAGTACGTACCTTGACAAGATATTGAAGAAGTTCAAAATGGATCAGTCAAAGAAGGGGTTCTTGCCTGTATTGCAAGGTACGAGATTGAGCACGGCTCAATGCCCGACCATGGCAGAAGATAGAGAAAAGATGAGTGTTGTCCCCTATGCCTCGGCCATAGGGTGTATCACGTATGCTATGTTGTGTACCAGACCTGATGTAAACCTTGCCGTAAGTTTGGTAGGAAGGTACCAAAGTAATCCCGGCATGGAACACTGGACAGCGGTCAAGAATATCCTGAAGTACCTAAAGAGGACTAAGGATATGTTTCTCGTTTATGGAGGTGACAAAGAGCTCGTCGTAAAGGATTACGTCGATGCTAGCTTCGACACAGATCTGGATGACTCTAAGTCACAAACCGGATACGTGTATATTTTGAATGGTGAGGCAGTAAGCTGGTGCAGTTGCAAGCAACGCGTTGTGGCGGGATCTACATGTGAAGCGGAGTACATGGCAGCCTCGGAGGCAGCACAAGAGGCAATCTGGGTGAAGGAGTTCATTACCGACCTAGGAGTCATACCCAATGCTTCGGGCCCGATGACTCTCTTCTGTCACAACACTGGAGCTATTGCCCTTGCCAAGGAGCCCAGGTTTCACAGGAAGACCAGGCATATCAAGCGTCGCTTCAACTCCATTCATGAAAGTGTTCAAAATGGAGACATAGATATTTGTAAAGTACATACGGACCTGAATGTGGCAGATCCGTCGACTAAACCTCTCCCTCGAGCAAAACATGATCAACACTAGAACTGCATGGGTGTTCGGTTCATCACAATGTAACTAGACTATTGACTGTAGTGCAAGTGGGAGACTGTTGGAAATATGCCCTAGAGGCAATAATAAAATGGTTATTATTATATTTCTTTGTTCATGATAATTGTCTATTGTTCATGCTATAATTGTGTTATCCGGAAATCGTAATACATGTGTGAATACATAGACCACAACACGTCCCTAGTGAGCCTCTAGTTAACTAGCTCGTTGATCAAAAGATAGTCATGGTTTCCTGACTATGGACATTGGATGTCATTGATAACGGGATCGCATCATTAGGAGAATGATGTGATGGACAAGACCCAATCCTAAGCATAGCTCAAAGATCGTGTAGTTTGTTTGATGTAGCTTTTCCGAATGTCAAGTATCATTTCCTTAGACCATGAGATTGTGCAACTCCCGGATACCGTAGGAGTGCTTTGGGTATGCCAAACGTCACAACGTAATTGGGTGACTATAAAGGTACACTACAGGTATCTCCAAAAGTGTCTGTTGGGTTAGCACGAATCGAGACTGAGATTTGTCACTCCGTATGATGGAGAGGTCTCTCTGGTCCCACTCGGTAATGCATCATCATAATGAGCTCAATGTGACCAAGTGGTTGATCACGGGATCATGCATTATGGTACGAGTAAAGTGACTTGCCGGTAACGAGATTGAACGAGGTATTGGGATACCGACGATCGAGTCTCGGGCAAGTAACGTACCGACTGACAAAGGGAATTGTATACGGATTGATTGAATCCTCGACATCGTGGTTCATCCGATGAGATCATTGAGGAGCATGTGGGAGCCAACATGGGTATCCAGATCCCGCTGTTGGTTATTGACCGGAGAGTTGTCTCGGTCATGTCTGCGTGTCTCCCGAACCCGTGGGGTCTACACACTTAAGGTTCGGTGACGCTAGCAGTACTAGGGAAAAGCCTAGCAGCAGCGTGGGTTTTCGGCCTTTTAGTAGCGCGGGGGCCGGCGCTACTAATAAGGCGCTACATCTAACGTATAGTAGTAGAGCTGGTCCACCCGCGCTACTGCTACACAAGTGTTGCAGCAGTGCGCTTAAAGGAACCTCGCTGCTGCTAATAGCTATAGCGCGCTTCCCCTGTGCGCGCTACTGCTACAACCGCGCTGCTGCTAACTTTTCTCCACTCGCTACTGCTAATTTTAGTAGTTTTTTGTTTTTTTGGCATATTTGTTTTGTATTTGAACAGGCTTTATAGAAGAATCTTTAGCACATACAAATGTCATCATGATACACATACAAATGCCTGCGAGACCACAAATGTAATCATAGCATATACATACAAATAGTCTCGTCATAATCATCATCCAACCCAAAGTGGTATCTTGTCATCATCTCGAAAATAGCGATACATGCAAGTCTTGAATACTTGCAACTACAATGTCATCTATCTAAACAAAGGTATACGCAAGAAGAGCTATCACTATGAGTGAGAGCGGAACTATGCAATACATGAGATGGCGGTTACGAGTCCTCTCTCGCGCTAGCGTGAACCTCAAGTAACTAGCTTCTCCTTCTTGTCTGCTTTTGAAGCCTTTATGGCTGGCGTCCGAGAACGCATTCACTTGCGCCTGACACTCATGCCACTCGTTGTACACCCCCGGAACCTTCCCTTTGTACACGACATAGCAGTTCCATCTCGCCATCAACAAACTAGGTACCTATTAGAGATGCATGTTCATGAAGAGGATGTACAATCATATATATGCAACAAAATATACTAGAGAACACCGAAAAAGAAAGGGTTAGCAACTAGATGCAACATACAGTACGCAAATTAATTAACTAGAGGTAGCAGGTCATCGTACGCAAACTAACAAAGTAGCGTTATGCAAGTTCGGCAAGGATCGTGGACATCACAAAGTTGCATCGCTACAAATAGTATACAAGTTCAACCGACACATATCATCATCATCGGCATCATAAATCACTAGAAGTTCCATCCTTCCATATCATCGAGGATGGACCCTAGCTTCTTGAACGGCGTGAGATCTAGACGTTGCATGCCTATGCGAGTTCGAACGTCAGCTCGCGATATAGGGCCGTGGTGGAACATCCCCTTCTCATCGACGACTTCTTTCATGATGATCGTCGCAATGTTGCTTTGGATGCGAAAGAAGTCATCTCTAAGTTTATAATCCGCTTCTCCATGAGATTCGAGCCACTTGTGGATATGATCATCATTTCTGCTTCTCATGCGAAGCTTTTGGTGATCCGTGTTGAACTGAATCATGAGATGGAGGATGTACAATCCATCCTTCTTGCTTGGTTTTGGGACTTGGATGCAGGAGAAGTTAGTTTTATGCACGAAACCCATCTTCTTGTTCCTTTGTTTCCTAATCTGCATGTGGCCACCTCTAAAGCTGAAGCCTTGGAGAGCATCATCTAGAATATTCATTATGTGGGTGTAGTCTTTTTCTCATAGTTTCTGGAAGGGTCAAAATACACGGCGTGGGAGACTTGCGGATAAAGAACGATAAGGACGGCGCGCCCGTTGCTGCAGGGAAAAGACACCTCAAATTATTCCCCATAGTGAGAGAAGGAATGATTGAAATGTATGAAAGGGTTGTTCGAAACTGACTTACTTTGGATGATAAGGCACAAGGACAATTTCCCGGTCCTTATTTTGTACCATGAAGTTTTGGAGGTAGTCCCTAGCAGTTTCACGCTCAAAGTCGCCGAGACTCAAGAAAGACTCGTGCATGTAGTACGGATCCGTCACACAGATTTGCGAGACTTCTTCACTGTTCATGACAGAGCTCATATGTAGCGCAAAAAGGCGGACGATTGTAAAATCGAGCCGCCTTGTCAGAAACATCTCAAAGATATGGTCAAACCACAGGAAGAACACGTCCGCGTGCTGTGTCTCGACCTAGCACTTCCCTCTCAGGCACACGAGCCGCGTATGTCGGATATCCTGGATCCTTTGAGGCTAGTAGGCTTTTCTCAGTCGACAACACATGGTCGTGCAGTCTCCTGAGATCCCCTGATAGTGCCTCTAGCGGTTTCGGCGGTAGCATCGGCTCGCCCGTGAGATGGAACATGGCCGCACCTTTCACGAGTACACGCTCTTCAGAATGCATTGTTTGGCTGCTATGTGCTCTGACTTGTTTGGAGGCAGCTATCTTCCCCGATCTCTTTCTCTCCTTTTTCTTGGGCACACCTTCTAGACCCTTCCTTAACCCCTGCCCCAGTGTTCCCGGGCTAAGTACTGTACGACCCTCGCGTTGGGATAGTTGAGCCTGTGTTGAGGCGGCATCTTCAGGCGTGTCCTGTGAGGATTTCATGAAGAGAGACTTTTTGCAATCCCTGCTACGACCTTCCTGCCCGGGCATATCATCCATATCCTCATTAGCAAGCTGATAGCCCGATTCATCATATGGTTGACTCATCAATTCTATTTCACAGTCATACGCGTTTGTATTGAGGAAATCCATAGGGTCAACCTCCGTCTCATCATCCATTCTCTGTTCTACAGGACAAATTACATCAGCCAGCACTATTGCACCCCCTTCATCATGTCGTCCGCCGCTCTCACCCGGCACTACAGGAGCTGGTAATTGCGTAGGGGGGGTGGTGGTCTCCGCACATGCTTGTTGATGTGTGGTTATTGGTGTGCTCTCGGCCGGCTCGAGATGAATAAGATTCTTCGGCCATAGCAGCACCCAACCCTTGCAACTTCCAATCCGCAGCAGGGTCTCGTCGTCCGCTCCCACATGCTATACTGGAGGAGGCAAATCCTCGTGCCCCGATTTCACACTGGACAAGCTAACCCTGAAGTGCCCAGCAGGGATCGGCTGGTTGTGGAACGTGGGTTGCAAGGGGTCCATTATCATCCCCTTTCACACGTCCACCTTCTGGCCTTTGATCAAGTAGAGTATGGTGCACGGGGTTTCTTTCGCCTGCAAACACATATGTCTGTGGCGTAAAACATCCGAAAGGCAACAAAAATGGAATATTATATATATATGGTGGTGCGACGTGTAATTACCGTGATGGTGTCGAGCTCAGCCAAAGACGAAGGCCCACCGAGTGCGCCAGCGACTGAGGACGGGTTGCTATGAGCGGGAGCGGCTGCGAGAGGAGGCCCGGTTGCGTGGGCAAGTGATGGTGCGATGATGTTGTTGTTCATGGAGTTGCTCCCGTTGAAACTGGGCAACGGGAAATCATGTACCGTCTTGTCTGGATTTTTCTTCGTCCAGTTGATGATAACTAGAACCAAGTTAGTAGCGAAATCATTTCTGCAGGCAGTTACAGCTGCATTGACTGCCTACTGTAACAACTCATATTTGTCCTCGGCTGCTTTTTCGCGTCCTCAGCTGCTTTTTTCACGACCGCAAGCTTCACCTTCGCGTCGATGTCTGCCTGACTAAACTTCTTTTTTTGCTTCTTGGCCTCTGGGCCCTCGTTGTAAAACACCTTCCACGTGGCGCCATCTCCAGCGCCGTGCACACAACCATATTGCGGCCGCTGGCCCAAAGGGAGTCCCTTAAGTTCGTTCAAGGCCCGGTTGAGAGGGGTGTCCCACTTGGGCCTCATCGGAGAAGTAGGGTTTTCGGCTGCAAGCTGGTGTTGCTTCTCCAGTAGTCTAATCAATTTCCTCGTGATCTTGTCCGTGTAAAAAACCTTTTTCTCCTTGTCCCACTTGTAGCGGGCCCTGATGAAGTCATGCTCCAAGGGGTTGGTGAACTTCGCGAAGGGGTCTGGGAGACCCTCGGCTTCACGTTCCGCATCCTCCTTATCCCATATGGGCCTTTTACCGAGGTAGCCACGGCTTCCGAGGCGATGCTTCCCCATGTTCCTTTACTGAAGGCTCTTGAATTTTGCAGCCTTAGCCTTGGCGTCCTCGATAGCGCAAGTGTCCTTGAACTTTTCGAACTCCTCTTCCGTAAGTGTCGAATTTTCCTCCAGAATCTTGGACAGGGGTTCCTCAGCCTCAATAGCTCGTTTCACCCTCGATTTCCAGGAGGCCAAATCAT
Source organism: Triticum dicoccoides (assembly GCF_002162155.2). Lineage (NCBI taxonomy): Eukaryota > Viridiplantae > Streptophyta > Magnoliopsida > Poales > Poaceae > Triticum > Triticum dicoccoides. Next base: position 575,436,419 of record NC_041388.1, on the reverse strand, counting down.
TGCTGAACATGCCCATGGCGTGATTGTTAATCTTTTTCATCTTCGGATCATCCCACGGTTGTTCTATGTTATCATCCCGATCGGGGAACTTGAATCTCTTGTGCAAATTCGTTAGGAGCAACTGCGTCAAATGTTCTTTACTCCTTAAGTCATTGTCATTGATGCTCGCGCATTCCCGTAGGATGCATCCTACTTGGTTCCCATAGCACTTGCGAGGTTCTTCCGGCTCTAACGGCTCAAACTTGCCAGGTGCCATCTTTGTGATCACAAGTCGTCCAATCCCTAGTTTGTTAGGTTTTCGTATCCTCTACTTCTTATGCCTCTTTTCGGTACCGGCATCGGCGTCGGTATCTTCCACGGCGGTACCTTCCCCACCGGTCTCGGTGCCGCCATCGGTGCCGGCGCCGTCGGTGTCGGTGTCGGCGTCAGTACCATCATCGAGGCGGACCTGCAAACCTTGCTTAGCAGTCAAAAAGTCAAGGTAGTCTTGTTCACCCTCATAATCCATCTCGTCTACATCTTGGTTAGAAGGCCCAGTTTCTTCGTTGTTCGACATGTTTCCTATGATTAAGTGTCCTCATTTATTTCTAAAAGTATTAATAAATGAGAAATGAGATAAAAAAGAAATCTATGTGCCAGCACTCGATATGCCAACTATGTAGCACAAATCATGCCTTTATTCACCGAAAATTTCGGCATGACCTTTGCTAAAACATGGACATATCGAGCGCCTGAAATTCACCGGAACGGAAATGAATCAACATTCCGGCGTAACATAGGCAACTCGGATCATTTACCAAAACATGACATGTCCAAAACATGACATATCCACATATCACATGCCAGTTCAAATTTGCATATAAATTCAGCAAATTTTGAAACCTATCTAAATTCATAACTAAATAGATAACCTAATTAACATAACTAAAACCTAAGTAAATTAACCCTAGCTAGCAGAGAGAGAGAGGGGGGGTGGTTTACAGAGGGTGCAGGGCGAGGAGGCAGGCCCGACTACGGCCGAGGTTGGGAGGGGAGGAAGCAGAGGAGGGAGGCGAGGGCCG
>NC_041388.1:575371513-575434842 GCF_002162155.2 Triticum dicoccoides | reverse complement strand
TGGGGTCGGGGGCGAGCGCGCCGAGGTCGGGCACGACGGGGTCGGGGGTGAGCGCGCCGGGGTCAGGGGCGAGCGCGCCGAGGTCGGGGGCGGGCGCGGCGGTGCGACGGGGCCGGGGAAGAGAGAGTGGGGATTTGGGGGAAAAGAGGCGGGATGAAGCAGGGAGAGGGAGAATTTTGGGTTAAGTGGACGTAGCAGTAGCGCGTTTACACGAAACGCGCTACTACTATTACGAGCAGCTATAGCGATTTTCTACATAAACCGCTACTGCTACCTTGACTAGCTGTAGCTCTTTTTTACTAAGGCGCTACTGCTATAACTAGTTTCCCTTTTTTCTTTTCCTCGGCATAATAGGAACATATATATTACATCATTGGACCCTTGCATAATAATGGCTAAGTGTGTATACAAAATAGGAACATATATATATTACATCATTGGACCCATGCATAATAATGGCTAATTAAGTGTGTATACAAAATAGGAACATATATTTCCATTTTGCAAAAGCATGAAATATTAATCACACCTCTATCTCGAGATCGAGCACACGGTGGAGATGATGATGTAGGGAGGTCAAAAGTGCACAAAGCTCTTCTTGACAAAGAAAGATCTAGTTAGGGGGCAAATAGGTCACTTAACTAAATGCTACATCTACCTAGCTAGCTAATTTGGGAGGAGACAACTTCAACTAGTGAAAGGAGATGAACTAATGGAGGTGGTGTAGTTATAGCTAGGAGTAATGAAGAGAGAGAAAGGTAGGTAGAAGAGGGAGAGTAATGGGAGGAAAAGTATTGAGGAAGAAGAAGAGTGAGAGAGGGAGGATGTGGGAGGTAGGGGAAAGGGAGGAGAGGAGATGGGGACGGGAGGTGGAAAAGGTGGTGGGTGCTGCGTCTTAGCAGTAGCGCGGGAGAGAAAGCGCGCTGCTGCTAAGAGCGTAGCAACAATGCGCTTTCCTGTCATGCGCTACTGCTAAACGGGCCAACCCTGTGCACAATTTCAAAATTAGCAGCAGCGAGGTGACAAAAAAGCGCGCTGCTACTATGGCATTAGCAGCAGCGCGCTCCCTGGCGCCGCGCTACTGGTAAACTTATATCGTTGTGTACTGTCGGTGGATTTTTGTAGCAGCGCGGTTTAAGAGTCACGCGCTACTGCTAAGTTTGCACCAGTAGCGAGCTTTCCATAGCCGCGCTGCTACTACTTAGCAGCAGCGCCTGTTTTTATGCCGCGCTGCTGCTAAGATTCTGTGTATGAAGTTTTCCCTAGTAGTGTAGGGTTGTTGAGATATTAGTATACGGTAACCCGAAAGTTGTTCGGAGTCCCGGATGAGATCCCGGACGTCACGAGGAGTTCCAAAATTGTCCGGAGGTGAAGATTTATATATAGGAAGTCAAGTTTTGGCCATAGGAAAAGTTTCGGGGGTAATCGGTATTGTACCGGGACCATCGGAAGCGTCCCGAGGGTCCACCGGGTGGGGCCACCTATCCCGGAGGGCCCCATGGGCTGAAGTGGAAAGGGAACCAGCCCCTAGTGGGCTGGTGCACCCCCCTTGGGCCTCCCCTGCGCCTAGGGTTGGAAACCCTAGGGGTGGGGGCGCCCCACTTGGCTTGGGGGGCAAGCCACCCCCTTGCCCCCCCTTGGAGATTGGATCTCCTAGGGCCGGCGCCCCCCTAGGGACCCTATATATAGTGGGGGGGAGGGAGGGCAGCCGCACCCTAGCCCCTGGCCTCTCCCTCTCCCTCCCGTGACACCTCTCCTTCTCGCAGTGCTCGGCGAAGCCCTGCCAAGATCGCCGTAGCTTCCACCACCACGCCGTCGTGCTCCTGGATCTCCATCAACCACTCCTTCCCCCTTGCTGGATCAAGTTGGAGGAGACGTCTTCCCAACCGTACATGTGTTGAACGCGGAGGTGCCGTCCGTTCGGCGCTAGGTCATCGGTGATTTGGATCACGACGAGTACGACTCCATCAACCCCGTTCTCTTGAATGCTTCCGCGCGCGATCTACAAGGGTATGTAGATGCACTCTCTCCCTCATTGCTAGATGACTCCATAGATTGATCTTGGTGATGCGTAGAAAATTTTAAAATTCTGCCACGTTCCCCAACAGGATAAACTTGGAAGATAGAAAAACTAAAGTGCGTCCGCACTTAAACTTTGGACGAGAATAATAGGATATTTAACACACGGCCGATAACATACCATATTGAGACTAGGCATCCATGTTTGCTAATAGAAAAAACGTACACAAATATATGGCAGTAGACTATCCTATTTTATAATTATATGACATCAAGCTATCGAGCTAAAATCAAGCGAGCCAGTATTGGCTCAAGATTAGCTCATTTCTCTATCGAGCTATGTAAAGTGTTCATACTCAGCTCATTTCTTTTCAAGTCGATCTCGAGTCGAGTCAAAATACGAGTAGATCTTTAGTGTCTCACGAGCCTTGAGCTTTTCTTGCAGCCCTAACCGCTACAGGTTCCCAAACTGATAATTTGCGAAGCTGTTCACTCAACTCAGTGACCACCCGGAGTACAAATAAATAAAATTTATAAAAAAGTTGTTATACTAAGTGATTTTGATTTTGATATATCAAAATTTGATGGGATTTCTGAAATTCCCCAAAACTCCAAAATTTCGCATAGTTTAGTGTGATCCAAAAAAATTATGTTTCTGAAATTTAAAACATTGGGCTTGAGAAAATCCATTTCGCAATGGATCCGATGTATTGGCGAAATATTGGAACTTGGTAAATGCGATGCAATTTTGCCTTGAAATTGTTAACTAATTCTTTTTTTATAAAACTTTAAATTTGACTTGAGATCATGCTAGAGTTTCAGTTAATTCTGACGCAGTAATGTAGGGCTTGTACACCACATGGATACATGCTTCGTCTCATATCTGAAAAGTAAAAAAAGAACATATCTCTTACTTCAAAGGCAGATTAAATGATTTTTTTGAAAATAAGGTGTATAAATATTTATTTATTTTCCATAAAAATCAAAAATTTGGATTGTATTTTTAAAATGAATTGAAGTTAACTTAATGGATCTTTGAGAAGTTAATTATTTTGATTTCCTAAAGAGGTGTAATTTTATTATCCTCCAGGGAATTTTGAATCCAGTTCACTGGCGGCGCCAGGATGGCAATCATATGGTGTCGCTAATAAGCTATGGGGTCATTAGTCTATAATCTAAGGACTTTGCACGTGGCTAGGGAGCGCCTGGGCGCTTGTTCGCAAGATCCAACACACCTGCTGTTTTGAGAAAAAAAGGGACTGAATCAGGAGATACACCAGAAAAGGGAAGAACAAAGCCCACCTGGTCCCCCTCCAACCAACGCGCACGCGCCTACCTGAACCGCGCGCCCCACCTGGTCCCCTCACCCTCCTTTTCTTCCCTACCAAGGCCAAGCCCCTAATCCTCCAGCCTCTCATTGCCACCGAACCGTCTCCAAAATCTTCTCTCTTACAAATCTACAAAGTTTGGCAATTATAACACCTTGAAGCTTTCTCCCCTCCTTAAACATGCCGATCAAATTGCAGCAGAAAACAAGTGACAAAACCTGCACACCCCTCTGTAAGATTTGGTAGGAAGCGTTGAACCCTTTGCTCGGGCCGCATGTGTATTTATAGAATAGTTGCCGTGGCTTACAAGGTTTGGAATATCGCTAGGATTCTTCCAGAGAGAGATCGATACAACTTGGAGAAGAAGAACAGAAGAAGAGATAGAAACAGAAACAATTTAAACATATCATCTATCCCTACATACTCTATTCTAACATCCTCCCTCAATCCAAACCTATGAAAATTTCTCTAGGTTTAGATTGTACTTGAACTCATTCAGTCTCCTCGTGGTAAGTGGTTTAGTGATGCCATCCGCAAGTTGATCTCCTGTGGGAATAAATTTGATATCAAGTAGCTTTCGTGCTACTCTTTCTCTCACAAAATGAAAATCAACCTCTATGTGTTTTGTACGTGCATGAAACACCGGATTTGCAGAAAGATAGGTAGCACCAATATTGTCACACCATAACCTTGCAGCTTGTGGAGCCTTGATTCCCAACTCGTATAAAGAGTCTGGATCCACATAATTTCAGCCGTTGCATTAGCAAGAGCTTTGTATTCTACTTCAGTGCTTGATCTTGACACATTAGCCTGTTTCCTTACACTCCATGACACAAGATTTGATCCCAGAAAAACAGCAAAACCACCTGTGGACCTTCTATCATCAGGGCATCCTGCCCAGTCAGCATCTGAGTATGCACTAACTAGCATGGATGGTGACTTAATAATCTTGATTCCAAGTCCCATTGTAAACTTTAGATACCTCAGAATTCTCTTTACTGCAGTCCAATGAACTGTACTTGGTGCATGTAAAAACTGACATACCTTGTTGACAGAATATGAAATATCAGGTCTAGTCAATGTTAAGTATTGCAGAGCACCAACAACACTCCTATAGTTCGTTGCATCATTTGGTCCAAGTAATTCACCTCCTTCAACTGTAAGCTTCTCAGAAGTGGAGAGTGGTGTACTTACTGGTTTGCAATGTTCCAGTCCTACCCTTCTTAGAATATCTGTGGTGTATTTCTCTTGTGTAAGAAGTATTCCATCCTTGATCTGTCTTACCTCTATACCAAGAAAGTAGTGAAGATTACCCAAATCCTTGAGTGCAAACTCCACACTGAGATCACGAAGAAGAGAGGTAGTAGCTTCTGAACTGGAACTAGCAACAATTATATCATCAACATAGACAAGAACAAACATAGAGATGTTGCCTTTATGATAAAAGAATAATGAGGTATCTGCCTTGCTTGGAATAAACCCAAGTTGTTGCAACTTAGTACTCAACCTGGAGTACCAGGCTCTTGGAGCCTGTTTTAAGCCATACAAAGCTTTGTCCAACTTGCAGACAAAATGAGGTGTGCTTTTGTTCTCATACCCAGGTGGTTGCCGCATGAACACTTTTTCCTCAAGAACACCATGAAGAAACACGTTCTGAACATCTAGCTGACGTAAACTCCACCCTCTGGAAATAGCAATAGACAGAACAAGTCGAATAGTAGCTGCCTTAACAACCGGGCTAAAGGTATCCTCATAATCAATTCCAAACCTTTGCTTAAACCCTTTTGCAATCAATCTGGCTTTGTATTTCTCTATACTTTCATCAGATTTTCTTTTAATCTTATAAACCCACTTGCAATCAATCAAATTCTTTCCCTTTTTTGGTGGTACAAGATGCCACGTTTTATTTTTCATGAGTGCTTGATATTCATTGTCCATAGCCCCTTTCCATTCTTTGTGAGCAAGAGCTTCGGCTAGATGAATAGGTTCACCTGAACTAGTGAGAAAAGCAAACTTGCGAGGATCATACCTTACTGTACCGTCCTTGTATTCCTTGGGCTTGAATACTCCAGATTTTGATCTAGTGTGGCACTGAGGTATCTCGGATGACACATGTGTAGAGGCTGCTGCAGTTTCTTCATTGCCAGAACAAGCCGCAGAAGATCCAGCCAAATCGTCTTGGACTGCCGCGCCATAGGGCTCCAGATCCGAGGTAGACACCGGATCCAACGAGATTCTCCTCATGCCAGACGCCCCAGCAGCAGCAGGGCTGCGCATGGCACTGTTGATGGACCCCTCTCCGGTTGGGCTGTCGGACACGGAGCGCACCGCTTCCCGTGCGATGCGCGCGGACGGGCTGCGCCCCTCGCTGCCTGGATCCACGCCTGAATCTTGGTCGGCCACTGGATCGGCAGGTGGGCTGGTCCCGCTATGTGGCACTACGGGAGACGTGGGAGACACTGCTGCGCGCCTGGCGACTGGATCAGCCTCGGATCGCGTGCGGCTATCAACCTGGGATCGTGCACCTTCCCTGGCGCTGCAATTCTGCACAAGATCAGCATCGGATCCAGCGCTATTTTTGTCCTCTTCTGCACACATAAAATCATAGCCAAAAACTGCATTTTTTTCATTAGTATCTGAATTTTCTTTTGGACTAGTCACATGATCATGTTCTATTAATTCTCCCCCGTGATCAGGACATGACAAAGGATCCGAGAGAAGAGAAATTTCTGCTCGAAGAAGGGCTCTGGCATTTGGATGAAGTTTGGCGAAGGGAAAGATAGTTTCATCAAAGATCACATCCCTAGAGATGTAGATGCATCCAGTTGAGATTTCTAGGCACTTGTAGCCTTTATGAAGATTGATGTAGCCAAGGAAAACGCATTGAGTGGAGTGAAACTCAAGTTTGTGGCGATTATATGGGCGAAGATTAGGATAACATGCACATCCAAAAACCTTGAGAGAATTATAATTTGCCTTTTGATGAAACAATCACTCTAAGGGAGTTGTGTTCCCAATAACCTTACTGGGCAACCGATTGATAAGATAAGTGGCAGCAATGAATGCTTCATCCCAATACTTTAGAGGCACAGATGCATGAGCAAGAAGGGAAAGGCCTACTTCAATAATATGACGGTGTTTACGTTCGGTAGAACCGTTCTGTTGATGTGCATGTGGACACGAAACATGATGCTCAATGCCTATGCTTCGAAAAAAAGAGTTGAGTTTCTCATACTCTCCTCCCCAGTCACTCTGGACTGCAATGATTTTCTTGTCAAATTGACGCTCAACAAATTTTTGGAATTCTTGGAAGACAGAAAAAACTTCGGATTTGAACTTAAGCAAGTATATCCATGTAAACTTACTATAGTCATCAATGAAGCTAACATAATATTTCTTTCTTCCAAAAGAATCTCTGGCATGACCCCGTACATCACTGAATATCAGTTCCAACGGAGCATGAGACACACTATTTGACTTAGGATAGGGGAGTTGATGACTCTTAGCACATTGACAAGCATCACAAACAGACTCTTTATTCTCACTACTAGACAATTGAAGATTGCCTTTATTCACTACTTGATCAACTATTTTTAATGAAGGATGACCTAATCTTTGATGCCACCTCTCTAAGGATGGTTTGACGACGGAGTAGACTTGACGATGACGCTTGCGGCTAAAAGCTCTTGATGTGATAGGATATAGACCACCGACGCATCTACCATGATGGAGGAGCTCCCTCGTTGCCCGATCCCTAATGAAAAAAATACTTGGGATGAGTTTCAAAAAAGACATTATTATCAGCTGACAAACGAGACATGGAAGCAAGGTTTTTGTTGGCTTGAGGGACATGAAGCACATCTTTTAGAAGAAGATCACGTTTTAGAAGAAGATTGACCAATGTGACATATGTCCATACCTCCTCCACTTGCGGCGGTGTTAATTTGCTCATTGCCATAGCATCTCTCTCGGTTTGCAAGCTTCTCCAGCTCACTGGTGACGTGATCCGTGGCTCCGGAGTCAGCATACCAGATGGTGTCCCCAGCTTCTTCTTGCTCCCTGATGGCTGCAGCAACGTGGCGTTCCTCGGGCACGAAATCTTCATCATAGCGATGCCAGCAATCTTTCACCTCGTGCCCTGGCTTCTTGCAAAGCTGGCACCGTGGCTTGGTGTTGGAGCAGGAGGCGCCAGAGGGACGTGGGCCAGTGTTGTTGGCGCGCCCACGCCTGTTGTTGTTGCCGCGTCCGCGCGCCTGCTGGTGACCGCGGTGACCACGACCTCGGCCTCCAGTGTCGCGACCACGTGTGAGGGAATTAACCGATGACTGGCGGATATTATTACCTTGTAGGAGATTCATACGGGCTTCAAAACTTAGCAGCTGGTTGTAGAGATCCTGGACGGTCACCGGTTCGATACGTGCAGCCAGGGCTGAGATCACCGGGTTATACTCAATGTCCAGCCCTTTGAGCACATAGGAGGTTATCTCTCCTTCAGAGAGGGGATCACCAGTACAGGCGATCTCATCGGCGAAGGCCTTGATCTTTGCCAGGTACTCGGGCATGCCCATGCTTCCTTTGTGGAGATTGGCGAGGGCGATGCGGGTGTTGACGATATGCGCTTGCGTCCGCGCAGCGAAGGAGGCGTGGATGGCACTCCACACCTCAGCCGGCGTCTGAAGGGTAGCGACCTGCGCAAGAACCTCACGTGACAGAGATCCCATAAGGTATCCTTGTACCTGTTGCTGCTGGGCGTACCAGATCGACCGGGCGTAGTTGAAGACCTGCTCCTCCTTCCCGTCTTTGGAGATGGTGATGGTAGGAGGGGGCGCCAGGCTTGCGGCGTCAAGGAAGTGCTCCATCCGTGCTCCCTTGATTTGGGGTAGCACGATGGCCTTCCAGAGGAGGAAATTTGTCCTCGTAAGCTTCTCAGATGGAGGAGACCCGAGAGAGGAAACGCTGCTGGAGGTAGACGAAGATGCATAGATGGAAGGCGCAGATTGGGTGGACAAGGTGTTCATGGTGGATCCAATCAGGGCGGTGTTGGTGGCGGCGATGGTGGAAGCAGCGGTGCTGGCGTTGGTGCCTGACATAATTCTCTCTCGACAAGTCTCTCTGGATAGGTTCAGGTTTCTCTCTCGATCAACTAGATCGATCTCTCAGGAAAGCTAGACGTAGGGCTCTGATACCATGTAAGATTTGGTAGGAAGCGTTGAACCCTTTGCTCGGGCTGCATGTGTATTTATAGAATAGTTGCCGTGGCTTACAAGGTTTGGAATATCGCTAGGATTCTTCCAGAGAGAGATCGATACAACTTGAAGAAGAAGAACAGAAGAAGAGATAGAAACAAAAACAATTTAAACATATCATCTATCCCTACGTACTCTATTCTAACACCCTCTCCGTCCCCTCCCCCTCCTCCCCTTTTCACTTGTTTTAATTACCGGGAATACTTGACCAACCAAAAAACCTAAAAAAAATAGGTTGATCGGTAAAAGCTTAGTTTGGCTCCTTTCACACACATATAAGCAGTTCGTATGACTTGTACGAATTTGAAAAGAAAGCTTCCAAAAAGTTAGGCAACTATGTACTGCAAGTAGAGAACCTAGAAAAAATAGCTCATGCCTGTATGGGCTGTGGACCGTGCTGTTTTCAAAAAAGTAAAACAACATGAGGCAACTTTACCAAGTCGCTTTTGGGATTGGGTTTCGGCTCTTCTCTCAACATCATCCTCTCGTGTGTTGCTCAACTGCATTGCTGGCAACCCGATTCGACATGGCCAAGGCCTTCGGCAAGGAGATCCTTTCTCGCCCCTACTTTTCGTTCTGGCTATTGACCCTTTCTGTCGCATTCTTGCCAAAGCCACGACCCAAGGGAATTTCCATCCACTTTGAGGGAGACATGTTCGTGCGTCCCTGTACGCTGATGATGTGGCCATCTTCATTGCGCCAATTAGAAGTGATATTCAATTCTTGGCATTAACGCTTGCTTCTTTTGGGAAGGTCACCGGATTGGTCACCAACTGTGTCAGGAGCCTTGCTACACCCATTCCTTGTGTTGGTATTTATCTTGACGACATCCTTCAAGACTTTTTGGCCGTCCACTCATGCTTCTCATCGAGATACTTGGGGCTGCCCCTCTCAGTTAAGAGACTCAAGAGAATTCACTTTCAATATTTAGAGGACCAGATTGCTGCCAAGCTGCCACCTTGGGCGCCGCATAGTTCTTCTAAAAGCGGTGCTAACGGCCATTGCAATTATTCATCTCACGCCTCTTGATTTGCCGGTTGAGGTCAGGAAGAAGATTGATAGCTTGAGACGCGCCTACTTGTGACAAGGTCACATGAGTCACAGGAGGGAAATGTAAAGTCAACTGTAACCTTGTGTGCAAGCCCAAGATCTTTGGTGGGCTGGGTTTGCTCAATATTGAGAAATTTGCTACCGCCCGTCTCTGTTGGCTTTGGTATGAATGGGTGGACCCTACCAAGCCTTGGCTAGGCAGTGGGACGCCATGCAATGATAACAACAAAGACATTTTCTCAGCGGCCACAACTATTCACATTGGGGACGGATGCAAAGCTAGTTTCTGAAACTCATCGTCGCATGATGGGTTTAGGCCTAGAGATAATGCGCCAAGAATTTTTGACATCTCCAAGAAGAAGACAAGCACGGTCCGCAAGCTCTCCTGAACAATTATTGGGTTAGCCAAATCGACACTAATCACGAGCTTTCCTTGGCGCACATCTAGGAATTCGCACTCCTTCGGGAAATGGTCTCTAAGATCAACCTCGCCACTGGTGTCCGCGACACTATCTCCTGGAAGCTCACTTTGAGTGGCGAGTACTCGGCCTCTTCGGCCTACATGACTCAGTTTGAGGGTCACCTCAGAAGCAATATGGCCGCAACAGTTTGGAAGGTTTGGGCACACCCAAAGTGCAAGTTCTTCGCTTGGCTCAACATTCAAAACAGAGTGTGAACGGCAGGGCTGCCCAAACTGTGGGCTTTGCCAGCTTTGCAAGCAAGTTAATGAATCTACGCCTTATCTCCTATTCCAATGCAATTTCTCCCAACGTGTGCGGATGCGGCTTCGAGGATCGGTCTCAACAATGGCAACACAGCGGCTTGGCGGCACGAGATAACGGTCAAGAATTGGTGGTTCAAGACTGTACTTGATGGTGAGGCCTCAAGGAAGGCCCTGGCATCCTTGCTGATGCTCGTCTCCTGGGAGTTTTGGAGGGAGTGCAACGCAAGAGTTTTTAGAAATACTGCCACCACAGCGACCATTCTTGTCGCTAGGATCAAGAGGAGGCCCGTCTTTGGACACTTGCTGGCGCTTGTCATCTGTGTAATGTAATGCCGTGAGAGTAGACTCTCTTATCCCCGCTTGCAGGTTTCTGTTAAAACTCTTCTCTTAATCAATGAAAATGGCAAATCTCTTGCTTTGTTTAAAAAAAACTATGTTTCGCTTCAAAACAATTTCATGACAAAACTACATCTAATAAACTATAAATTTGGCAAATGCATCAGAAATTATGAGTTACTGGTATTCCTTTTGGGTGTTCTTGTTCTGAGCCTTGAGCCTCTCGTTTATTTCTTCAATTGAGGCAATGCCAGGCTTAGGCCGGAGCCATACGCGTGTGCCATCACCGCCCCATCTGGAACACATCCACTGCACGTCCTTGGTCTCACCATCGATGAGGTTGCACCTATACACGCCACGAAATAAAACAAAGTAAACACACCCGCCACGCACGCTCAATTCTGCAGCATCCACGGCGAAGCTGGCTGGGGACCCCAGGAACAGGACGCGGTCACCCAAGCTCCGGCCGTCTCTCGCCACCCAGCGCATCCTGCCGGCTCCGCCGGCCGCCCCTTCCAGCACATGCACCGTCGCCGATGGCTCACGCGGAGGCAAGTCGCCGCCGGCCCCGTTGTCCTCGATTCGAACGTTTACCCGCATCACCTCGCCATGGGATGCCAAGAGGTAACTGTCATAGCGCATGTTTTTCTCATTCGCATCCCATTGCCATGTCGGATCATGCACGATGTCTTTGTGGTCTCCCTCCACCGAGAGACACCACGAAATCCTGCCGGCACATGCTATGACCTTGCCGTCGTGATACACCGCGACATGGCTATGGCTTACATGTTGAAAATCCAGCTTGATCGTCCATGCCGCATCACCAGGGTGTAAGATGGCGGCAGTGAAGGTGGGCCTGTGCTCACCCTCACGGGTAAACTTAGTAGAAGAGGCGTACAGAAAAACGGTGCCGTCGCCATAGACGATGCATCTGGGGTACTCCATCGACTGCTGGATCCGACGGCCGTCATCAGGGAAGGATGGCAGCGTCGTCATGGCTCCGGTGGAAAGGTCGTGGAGTCTCGGCCTAGGGCGCGGTGTGAAGAGCCATGCGGCCGTGCCATCGGCGCTGGCCACACAGTTCTTGTTGCGGTCACGCGTGGATCTTGACAATGCGCGCGGCGGAACCTCCATGACGTGGTTGAAGGGGCTCGACTTGGCCTCGGACCCGTAGTGGACGACCGAGTGCAAGAGAAGGCCCTGGCACGGCGCCAGGAGCCACGGCTGGAACGATGGCCGTGCCGCCGCGGCGTGCTCCCGCCATGGTTTGCAGATGGCGTTGAAGCAGATGAAGTCAGCGGCGTCGTGTAGGCGGCCGGAGACCTCGCCGAGCAGGTCCGGCGGGAGGTCTGCCCACGGGCGGCTGGGTGGCACGAGCCTGGGCGACATGATCGATCGACTCCGTCTTGTCTATACGACTCTATGGGGTTGTTTGGATATGGGATTGATACCAAACCTGTTTCCACTATTCACGTTTAGGACTGTAACAACCAAAAACTTTGTTTGGTTGGTCCAACAAATCTTCGGATAAGGAAAACTTGGTTTCCCACAAACCAGGAAAACGAGTATTTGGAAAAATGACTATTAGTAGTCTTTCCATAAACCTGTTTAGTTTATCCCTCGTTTCTGTCGCAAAGGACTCTAGCTTTCATGAAAGCTACGCATGTGGGCAGCGTCCAAAGTACGTCTGTTTGTTACGGCAAGATCAGCCATTCCAGGTGCCATGGCTACTGTTTCTTGGCGAGGACGACGACAGTGTTTCTCCTGTGACCGTGGGTGTGCTCGGCATCGCTGCGGCCGCTGAGTACGTGCGGTTGATGGCGGTGGCGGCGCCGGCGCCGTCGAAGACGAGGTCGTGTCCGCTGACGAACCCAACATCCTGGCCTGGTCGGATGTGAGGAACAGCGTGGCCTCCGCCACGTCGACCACGCGCAGGTGCAACACCTTCTTCCCGTGCAGCATGTTGTGCATCTTCGTCATGGCCTCCATCTCCTCGGCGTTCACGGCCACCAGGGCGTAGCTCACTGGTGTGGCGCCCGAGCTCCCCGGCGGCCGCGTGCACCATGCCAAGCAGTGCCCCGCTTGTTGATAGACATCACGTGGTCAAGCGCGCCCAGCTCCATGTCCATGATGGCCCGTCGGGATCAGCACGAACTGTGCAGTGGCCGACGTGCTGGGGTGGTGCCTCCACTCGGACCTCCTCACATCTCACGAGAACGGATTGTGATCTTTCTCAAGGTTGAGGATGATCCAAAAGATATGTCGATCCAAACAAAATATTCTATAAACCAGCGATAAATCATGAATGGACATGCAGCCACGCGAGGTCGGTATCCACACCGCTTATTCCCACGTGATTCGTGCGATGGAGCCGGTATAACGTTTTCCATCTCCCGCATATCAAGTGGTATGTCCCGTGTATTACGTCTGACAGCTCTGCCCACAAGGCAGGCTCAAGCGTTGAAGTGAGGCGCGTATTCATGACTTGTCTGTCCCAACGTCTAGCTGCACCACATACCCACGGTTTCGCTAAACTTCTGGCTTGCTTGTTACTGCTGCCATTCTTCTATGTGCTCCTTCTCCATTCTTCTATGTGCTCCTTCTCCATTCTTCTCAGTCTCGCTGTAATTCACAAGCTTGTGTTCATCCACGTTCCAGCGTAGCTCTACACCACCTGCATCACACACACACCTCGAACCAGTTGCCTCCGCTCCTTCTCATTCTTTGCCTCGAATGCAACATAGGCCATGCGACCTGGTTTGTCCCAGGGAGGCATTTCTAAGAGTGCGATTGGCATGGAGTAACTTTTCCAATATCTTTTCCATCCATCTTCTAGCTAATATTTTCTTTTTGTTTGCAGATTGTAGCACAGAGGATGTTGTTTCTAAATATGGGAGAACAAGTACATACAGTACTTCCCACGCATCGGTCCATCGCCACGCCTCATTTCTTGAAGAGAATCAAACATGGCTGTTGGCTGAAGCACATTTTCATCCTGGGGTTCATGAACCTGCTGGCCATGCATGGCCATGATTTTCATGCACAAACTCTGAAAAGCTTATCTCCGCTCTGCGAAGGGGCAGTGTAACACCCTCGATGCACTATATCTCCGACGTGTCGAAGCACGACTTAGAGGCATAACCACATTGAAAGTAATGTCGCAAGTGAGGTAATCTTCACACAGCCCATGTAATACATAAAGGAAAGAGATACATAGTTGGCTTACACTCGCCACTTCGCACAATTACATGAATAAAGCATTACATCAATCAGATACAATCAAGGTCCGACTACGGAACCAAAATAAAAGAAGACTACCCCAAATGCTACACAGATCCCCGATCGACCCCAACTGGGCTCCACTACTGACCAACTAGAATCGAAACAACACAAAGGACAAGATCTTCATCGAGCTCCTCCTTGAGCTTGGTTGCGTCATCTGCACGGTTCAACGGCACCTGCAAGCTGGTTTTTGGAAGTATATGTGAGTCACAGGGACTCAGCAATCTCACACCCTCGCGATCAAGACTATTTAAGCTTATAGGTAAGGCAAAAGTATGAGGTGGAGCTGCAGCAAGCGACTAGCATATTTGGTGGCTAACATACGCAAATGAGAGCGAGAAGAGAAGGCAAAAGTACGGTCGAACAACTATGATCAAGAAGTGACTCTAGAACAACCTACGCCAAACATAACTCCAACACCGTGTTCACTTCCCGGACTTCGCCGGAAAGAGACCATCACGGTTACACACGCGGTTGATGTATTTTAATTAAGATCAACTTCAGGTTTTCTACAACCGGACATTAACAAATTCCCATTTGCCCATAACCGCGGGCATGGCTTTCGAAAGTTCAAAACCCTGCAGGGGTGTCCCAACTTAGCCCATCACAAGCTCTCACGGTCAACGAAGGATATTCCTTCTAGCGAGAAGACCCGATCAGCCTCGGAATCCCGGTTATAAGACATTTCGACAATGGTAAAACAAGACCAGCAAAGCCACCCAGATGTGCCGACAAATCCCGATAGGAGCTGCACATATCTCGTTCTCAGGGCACACCGGATGAGCAAGACGTCGGGTAAGCCAGCCCAGAGTTGCCCCTGGTAGCCTCAGACATCGCTCAGTTGGACCAACACTTAGAGAAGCACTGACCCGGGGGGGTTAAATAAAGATGACCCTTGAGCCGGCCAACTCAAGGGAAAGAAAAATGCTAGGTGGCAAATGGTAAAACCAATGTTGGGCCTTGTTGGAGGAGTTTTATTCAAGTCGAACTGTCAAGGGGTTCCCATTATAACCCAACCGCGTAAGGAACGCAAAATTCGGAAACATAACACCGATATGACGGAAACTAGGGCGGCAAGAGTGGAACAAAACACCAGGCATAAGGCCGAGTCTTCCACCCTTTACCAAGTATATAGATGCATTAATTAAATAAGAAATATTGTGATATCCCAACAAGTAAACATGTCCCAACAAGGAACAACATCTCCATATTCCAACAACGAACAAACTTCAATCTTCACCTACAACTAACAACGCTATAAGAGGGGCTGAGCAAAGCGGTAACATAGCCAAACAACGGTTTGCTAGGACAAGGTGGGTTAGAGGCTTGGTTCAACCATATGGGAGGCATGATAAGCAAGTGGTAGGTATCGCAGCATAGGCATAGCAAAAGAGCGAGCAACTAGCAAGCAAAGATAGAAGTGATTTCGAGGGTATGGTCATCTTGCCTGAAATCCCGCAAGGAAGAAGAACGAGTCCATGAAGAAGATAAACGGACGAAGTCGAACGAATCTTCACAACACGACGTTATCAAAACCAACCCGAAGAAGCAATACCGGAAAGAAGCAAACAACATAGTAAACAACCAACACATAAACATGGCATGATGCACAAACAATTATGATGCATGTCCGGTTTAATGAAGCATGGCATGGCAAAGTGCACAAACAACACTACAAGTTAAGTGGAGCTCAATATGCAATGAGTTGCATATTAACGGAACACCACATGCCTTATTTAGTTCTCTCTCGTTTATGTAATCAACAAGATTAAATGTTGTTAGCATGGCAAGAGGTGAAACATGATGAAACTATCTAATCTAGGCAAGTTTAAATGAGGCCGGAACAACAAAACAACAAGTCTGGAAACTCCTCATATGCATATATTAGGTTTGGTACTGTTCTGCCCTAAACATAATTTTAGAGTTATTAAACATGCAAAGTGAGTACAGCATGTTAAACTAGGCATTTTTCTACCCCATTTACATATAAAGTTTGTTAAATTCGGAGTTACGGTTATTTAGTTATGAATTAAACCATTTTAGCAAGCTATTAAAGCAAATTTAAACAAACAACATATTAAACATTTTAAACATGGATGAAAAGACATATTATGAAACTAGATGAAAAACTAAGCAAATTTCATATATAAATTATTTAGATCCGATGCACGGTTGTGAAGTTATTAAATGCATGGAGTTTAGGGGGCTTTCTGTAAAACCGTAAACTCTGGAATATTGGCAAAATTCGCAGGGTTAGGAAAAAAATATAGCTGGCCGAAACAGAGGCTGGCCCAACATGAGGAAAGAAAAAAAATAAGAGGGCGCCGGAGCTGGCCTCACCATGGGCCAAGGCCCGTGAAGGCTGGCAGGCTCGCAGCGGGAGCTGGGCCGGAGGAGGGACGCGGCCCATGTGCGGTCGATGGGGAGGACTCGTTTGATCTGGCCGGAGGAGTCAACGCGAGCACGTGGCCATGTTCCTGAAGCAGAGGAAGCAGGGGTGCGCGGCTTCAGGTGGTGCAGGCGCTGCAACGAGCGAAGCAGGACTCGGCGTGGAGGAAGGAGGATGGGCGTGACGCCGTGATGCTGCAGAAGAGGACCAGAGTCGGGGATGTAAGACAATAGGCTTTGGGGGGAACCGGCACAACCCTCTAGGGGTGGCCTATCACATATATATATATATATATAATGAGGTGGTATACAACGTTACAATATACACATGTAAATACAGTCTAACACCCTCCCTCAATCTTAGCCACTTTCTAATGAATCTAGAAGGGTAAGATTGCGCCTGCAAGTCTCAAACTGTGGCAAAGGCAATGGCTTGGTGAAGATGTCAGCAAGTTGATCCTTGGAAGAAATAAACTTGATCTGTAGTTGCTTCTGAGAGACACGCTCACGCACAAAGTGATAGTCAACTTCAATGTGTTTCGTTCGGGCATGGAATACCGGATTTGCAGAAAGGTATGTAGCACCGATGTTATCACACCAAAGAACAGGAGGCTGTGATTGGGGTATACTTAACTCCTGAAGCAAGGACTGTACCCAGATAATCTCTGATGTGGCATTGGCCACAGCCTTATACTCAGCCTCAGTACTGCTACGCGAGACAGTAGCCTGTTTCCGAGCACTCCAGGCAATCAGGTTAGAGCCAAAGAAGACAGCATAACCCCCCGTGGATCGCCTGTCATCTGGATTGCCAGCCCAGTCTGCATCAGAATATGCTGAAAGACAACCAGAGTCAGACGGCCGAATATGCAAACCATGAGCCACCGTGAAACGAATATAGCGCAAAATCCGCTTAACAGCAGACCAATGAGTGTCACAGGGTGACTGCAGATACTGGCAGACTCGGTTAACAGCATAGGAAATGTCTGGTCGCGTGATCGTCAAGTACTGGAGCACACCAACAATACTCCGGTACTCGGTCGCATCAGAAGAAGAAAGAAGCACACCATCAACAGCATTGAGCTTATCAGTGGTAGACATGGGTGTAGTCGTCGGTTTGCACTTAAGCATCCCAGCTCGCTGCAACAAATCCAGAGAGTACTTCTTCTGCATCATAACAAGGCCAGCAGCACGAGAATTAACCTCCACACCAAGAAAGTAATGAAGCTTCCCAAGGTTCTTGACCGCAAAATCAGCATCAAGTGAGCGAACAAGCGCAGTAGCAGCCGACTGAGAGGAGCTGACCAAAATGATATCATCTACATAGACGAACAAGTACATAGTAACCTCAGGCCTTTGAAGAAGAAACAATGAGGAGTCAGCAGTTGATGATGCAAAACCATGAGCACGAAGAGCCATTGCAAGACGAGCATGCCAAGCACGAGGAGCCTGCTTCAGACCATAAATTGCCTTGGACAGACGACAGAGATGATCAGGGCAATCCGGATCAGAGAAACCCGGAGGCTGGCGCATGTAAACCTCCTCCGCCAAGACACCATGAAGAAAAGCATTTTGAACATCAAGCTGACGAAGAAACCAACCTCGAGTAACAGCCAGAGAGAGAAGAAGTCTGATGGTAGTAGGCTTGACCACTGGACTGAAGGTGTCTTCATAGTCAAGTCCAAAACGCTGTCGAAAACCACGAGCAACCAGACGAGCCTTATAGCGCTCAATGGACCCATCAGAATGCCTCTTCACTTTGAAAACCCATTTGGAATCAATGACATTTACCCGTGATTGTGGAGGAACAAGAGTCCATGTCTGATTGCGAAGAAGCGCTTGATACTCCTGCTCCATGGCCTCTCTCCAATGAGGAATGCGCATAGCAGCTTGATACGTGCGTGGCTCAGAGGATGGATCTGCGAGAGCAGCAGACATGCACGCCGCTAACCAAGCAACTGTGCCATCGTGACGTTGCTTAGGCTGAAAAATGCCACTCCGACTGCACGTATGTGGACGTAGAGCAGCAGCAGGAGCCGGCGGAGGCGAAGGTGACGGAGACGTGACGGTCGCCGGAGATGCAGGAATCACCTCAGGCGAGCTCGGGACAGACGACTCCGGGCTGCATGGCGAAGACTGGCCCGACGACAGGGGCTTAGAGGCCATGGGCGAACCGAGGGTGGGCGAGGCCAGCTCCGGTGACACCGGCCCAGACGGCCTTGGCGAGGCGAGAGCAGGCGAGGCCGGCCCTGGTGAGAAGGGCCCAGACACCCTGGGCGAGGCAGGGGCGGGCGAGGCCAGGCCTGGTGATGACTGCCCCGACGCCCTGGGCGAGACGGGGACCGAGGAGGCCGGCCCAGTCGGCGGGGTTGCAGGGCGCGACGATGGCGAAGGCAGCCCAGAAGCCAGAGGCGACCGGGCCAGGACGTCGATCAGCCGTGCATGAGCACGGAAACCGAGGCCATGCAGGGGCGCCATGTGCTCCTCATGCACAACAGAAGGTGCCGAGGATGAAGGCGATGGCGACGAAGAGGAAGATGGCGCTTCTAGAATCTCCAAACGAGCCCCACGACTAGTGCCTGCACCATGGTTAGGCAACAATAGAGGAGAATATGCAACATCATCAAATTGGTCAGAAGCAACAGAGGATGAATGCATGACAGGTGGCTCGGTAGTGGACACAGGGAGGTTGGCAAAGGGAAAAACATGCTCATCAAACACAACATCCCGAGAGATGTAGACACGATTAGTGGGAACATGAAGACATTTGTATCCTTTATGAAGAGAGCTATAACCAAGAAAAACACACTTCTTGGAACGAAACTCGAGCTTACGCTTGTTATATGGACGGAGATGGGGCCAGCAAGCACACCCAAACACCTTGAGAAAGGTGTAGTCCGGTTGTTCATTAAGGAGAACTTCAATGGGAGTCTTCATATTCAAAACACGAGTGGGAGTACGATTGATGAGAAAACATGCAGTGGTGAAAGCATCACTCCAAAAACGAAACGGAACAGATGCATGGGCCAAAAGAGTCAGACCAGCTTCAACAATGTGATGATGCTTACGTTCTACTGAACCATTCTGCTGATGTGTATGTGGACATGCTAAACGGTGAGTGATCCCAAGCGACTGAAAGAAGGAGTTGAGGTTGCGATACTCGCCACCCCAGTCCGACTGAACATGAACAATTTTGTGCTTGAGAAGGCGTTCAACATGTTTTTGGAACTGAACAAAAATGTCAAACACATCAGATTTACGTTTGATAAGATAAAGCCAGGTAAAGCGGCTGTAAGCATCAACAAAACTGATATAATAATTATGACCACTAACAGAAGTCTGAGCAGGACCCCATACATCTGAAAACACAAGTTCTAAAGGATGTTTCACCTCACGACTGGACTCCGAAAAAGGAAGTTGATGACTCTTCCCCTGCTGACAAGCATCACACACTGCTACATCTTTATTACTAGACACACTAGGAAGCTCATGACGACGCAAAACATGCCGGAAAATAGGTGTGGCCGGGTGACCAAGACGAGCATGCCACTGTGACGGAGATACCCAAACTCCACTGAAGACGCGAGCGACGCCAGGATGCTCCAGACGATAGAGACCTTGGCAGAGCCGCCCACTAAGAAGAATGTCCCTCGTGCCCCGATCCTTAATAAAAAGATCAAAAGGATGAAATTCACAAAGCACATTATTATGACGAGTGAGTTTAGGAACTGAAAGAAGATTATGTGTCACAGATGGAACTCGAAGAACATTGCGAAGTTGAAGACTCCTATTGGCATGTCTAGTGAGAAGTGATGCTTGACCAATATGAGAGATGTGCATACCTGCTCCATTGGCGGTGTGGATCTTGTCGGAGCCATGGTAGGGTTCACGAGTGTGAAGCTTCCCCATCTCACTGGTCGGGTGCTCTGTCGCCCCAGAGTCCATGTACCAGTGGGGATCAATGGAGTAGGACTGAGTGTGTCCCTGTGGCTTCTGCGGCGGTGGACGATCAGCCATGGCGACCTGACGAGCAAAGTTGCGTGTATCCTTCCCGTCATTGCCAAGACCAAGAAAACCCCGCTGGAAGCGCTTGTGACACTTCGAGGCCCAGTACCCATCACGACCACAAAGCTGGCACACACGTGGACCGCCAGCCCCTGGTAGCGTCGCAGTAGGAGGAGGGGCCGAGGCGGGTGGTGGTGACTGCCCCGAAGGAGCCCTGGATGAAGTAGAGGAGCGACCACCCTTGGTGGCGGCATTTGCCGAGAGGGCGTCGTTGCCCCTGGATCGGCGCGTCTCGACTCGTTGCTCAGTAAGCAGGAGGCGTGAAAAGACCTCGTGTGCTGGCATGGGCGTGGAGTTGCCCCTCTCATTGATGATCTCGACTAGGGCGTCATACTCCTCATCAAGACCATTGACGATAAACGAGTTGAACTCGGAGTCGGTGAGGGGCTGTCCAATGGAGGCCAGCGTGTCGGCGAGACTCTTGACTTTGTTGTAGAACTCAGTGGCGGTGGAGTCAAGCTTCTGACACTCCCCAAGTTGGCGACGGAGCCCAGATACACGAGCCTGCGACTGTGCCGCAAACGAGCGCTCAAGAATAGTCCATGCCTCGTGGAACGTCTTGGCGAAGACAACAAGCCCAGCAACGGCCGGAGAGAGCGACCCCTGGATGGAGGAGAGGTTCGCC
The DNA here is from genome assembly GCF_002162155.2 of Triticum dicoccoides. Classification (NCBI taxonomy): domain Eukaryota; kingdom Viridiplantae; phylum Streptophyta; class Magnoliopsida; order Poales; family Poaceae; genus Triticum; species Triticum dicoccoides. Next base: position 575,413,782 of record NC_041388.1, on the reverse strand, counting down.
TGATCCTGCCCTGTCCAGACACGGTGAGCCGGATTATAGACCGGACCATGCACGCTGTCAACCAGCGCAGGAGGGCAAGGGAGAGAGCCATCAACATAGCCAAGCAGGTAGTGACTCCCAAGAAGCGGAAGAACCTGCGCGCGCCAGAAGATGTAATTGTCCGACGACAACTTGATGGTGATGAGATGGCCGAAGTGAAACGGCGGCGGCGGCTGCGATCCCATCGAGGAGACTGGCTGAGGTGAGAACACCGTGGAGACAGTCGGAGGGGCAGCCAGCGCGGTGACAGAGGGCGCGATGGCCGCGGTTGACGCCGCGAAGCCTGCCAGCGCGACGTCCTCCGCCACCAGCGGCGCAGTGGCCGAGGGCGCGACAGCCGCGGTTGACGGGGCAGCGGTGGTGTGGGCCACAAGCGCCTGCCCGGGCGAAGTAGCAGCCGGCGGGAGCGCGAAGAGGGAGCCGGCGCTCCGTGTCCCGATCAGCGCCTGAAGGGAGGCGGCATCCAGCGGCCTCGAGAGAAGTGCCGCGAGGGAGGCCGGCAGAAAACCGGTGGCGGTGGAGCCGGACGCAGCGGCGGACGTCATAGCAGTCGGGCGACGGCGGCGGCGGGCGCGGCGGCGGCGGTGGCGGCGGCGGTTTAGGGTTTTTAGGCGGAAGCGGACATAACCTAGCGTGATACCATGTAAGACAATAGGCTTTGGGGGGAACCGGCACAACCCTCTAGGGGTGGCCTATCACATATATATATAATGAGGTGGTATACAACGTTACAATATACACATGTAAATACAGTCTAACAGGGGATGGCTTGCGGGAGCTCCATCGCCGAAGGAGAACGGCAGAATGGCGGCTTCAGGCGGCGCAGGGCGGCAGAGCTCGCCAGGGATGGGGGGTTCCGGCGCGAACAGGGCTCCTCTCGAGCTCGGCACGCTGCAGGAGCACGTCAATGCGGGAACGGTTTCAGGTGACGTACTCCTCATCAAGCGAAGCAGAGGAGGCGAGGTCGCAGGGTAGGCCGACGGCAAGGGACTTGCGACGGTGGCGGGGAACTTGGCGGCAGCAGCAGGACCATGATGGATCGCCGGGGCTCTTGGTGGCATCGGCCCAAGGCGCCGGTGTGCTCGCAAGACGAGGCGGCGTGGCGTTGGAGCTCCCGGCGGGTGAGGGACAAGGCAGAGCAGCGGCTGCGGCAGCTCCTGCTGAGGAAAAGAGAGAGGTCCAGGAGGTTAGAGACCAGAGGGAAAAGGAAGATTGCGGAAGGAAGGAGAAGAAGGTAGGGCGAGCGGCGGCACTGGCCCGATGCGGCAGAGAGTAGGCCATCGGAGAGGCGCTGTGGGTGCTTGGTGGGGATCGAAGGATTGGGGAACAGGGCATATCGAGCGCTGCTGTTGGTTGGATCAATTTCGGTGGGGATTGGCCAGCGCTGAAAATTAGGAAGGAAGGGGCTGGCTGTCTGGATCGGGGAAGGATCCCGAGATAACAGTGGCAGCGGCGGACACGGGAATAGGTGGATGGGACAGGTTAGGACTAGGGTTAGGCTGGTTATAAAGTAGGTGGGATTAGGTTAGGGGCTATCTCGACCCTACGATCGCAAACGGACGATCGCGGATAAAATAGCTAGGGAGTCCAAATAAGAAAACGGAGACGTTTTGTAGATGTTTGGGGATGTTCCAGACACAACGGTAGCGACAGCTCGGGTCGGGTTTCGGGACAGCTTCTGGACACGTGCGAGGGGGGCCGCGGGCTGACGAGAGAAGGTTAGGTAGGGCCTGACGGTGAGTGGTAGTGGGCTGTGCAGAAGGCCTCAGACTGAGAGAAGAGAGAGAGAGACCCGGCGACTGTTTCCGGAGACCGAAAACGTCCGACGTTAGACCGGCTATAATGCCGCTATAGTTATCCGTTGGGGCGTCAAACGAACTCCGAATGCGATGAAATTTGACAGGAGGTCTATCTACACTATAATAAATCCGCACGCCAACTCTCATTCCATTCCGAGAACATTATCCGGCCACTTATAAAATAATATTCGGACGTGCCGCGGGCGTGTGCGAGTGTGTCTGGGCTCAGAACAGACAACGGAAGGAACTGGGAGACCGGGACGGATGCAAGTTTTGAAAACATGATGATGCAATGCACATGATGACATGATGAAATGCAACACGCAAGCAAATGACATGGCAACACCGGCGAATAACTGGCAGACACCTGGCGCATCGGTCTCAGGGCGTCACAACACTCCACCACTACGAGAGGATCTCGTCCCGAGATCTAGGATGGCACCGGGGAAACGGAAGAGGAAGAGAAAAGGTAAAACTAAGTTGCTTCTTTGACAAACGAGTGAAACCAAGGAACCTTGCGAGGTTGAAAAAATTTGAGAAGGAACACAACGAAGGTGAATAAGGTCGAAAACACTCCTTTAGAAAAGAGTAACAAAGAACATTGCGAAAAACCTTGAGGTTGAAGGGCAAGATAAGTATTGAAACCACTCCGGTTGAAACAAGATAGAAAAAAAAATTATGAATGATATAATTTGGGCAGCATTCCGACTGAAAAGAAATGGAATTGAATAAGAACTTGGTAAGATGAAAAGATACTTGATGAAATCACAACATACATCCTCCAGAACTATTGAATGCATGGGACAAGGGGTAAGAAAGATCTCAGACAACACTCCGGTTGAGAAGATATGCAAGGCTTGATAAGGCAAAAAGAACTAGAAGAGATGACACCACGCTCCGGTTAGATGGATAAGCACAGGAAAGAACATGATCTTTGATGAAACGAGATGATGGTTGAAGAAAGCAATATCACAAAGCCTCCAGAATGATATTGGATCGTCGGAACAAAAGAACGGAGAAGAAAACAACATCTTCTACCTCCGATGAGCTTGAAAAGCATCTTAAAGAGAAGGGTCGCACGGAGTTGTTGGAAAACCAACAACGACAAGAGTAAACTTGATATGGTCTTACGGGATACATCTCAAATTATGAGGTGACAACCTGCCACTCACGGGAAGAAGAATTGGATTGATATGAACGAGGAGACGAGAAACTTATTCGCCGGAAGGGTAAATGAAGAACTTCTGTCATTTATGAGCACCATAAATAGCAACAATCCTTAGGGAAGGCTTTAGGTGAACTATAACCCAAGATAACTCCAACGAAGAGATTGATGGATTTAAAATACCTCATTCTTAACAACATGTGAATCATGAAACATGAACTCAAATTATCAAGAATGACATAATACCACCTCAAAAGATAAAAAGAGAACAATTGCACTCCGGATTGCAAGATGAAGAAAAACTTGAGCTCCTTTGAAAAGAATCTCGATGATCACTTCGAGAAGGAATTAAATCCTTGCTGAACCACCATGTTGAGCCTCCATGAAGAACTCCGGTAATAAAAGTGTGATAAAAAAGGAAGTGAAGGATGAAAAGAATAAGGTTGAAGCCTTGCAATGATTTAGATGGATCTTTGCAACGAGATAAAGTGGAAACTTGGAACTCCGGAAAAGAAAGATGAGCAAAAGAAAACAAGAATATGTATGATGAACCACTCCGGAATAAGGAATTGAATCAACTCGATGAAACAAGAATACGAATTACATTATGCTTATCCTTCACCAATTCGAATTGATGACAACCAATGGAATTGGCATACTACTTATTCTCGTAGAAAGGATTAAGATAGATAATGCGCAAACTTGAAGAGGCCTTCGATGATCCGCCGGTAGGATTTGAAAGAACGGAAGTATGATAACGTAAGGAGAGGAATCTTGAACAAGCCACCGTAAGAATTGAAAATGAACGAAGAAAAGATAAAGAAACACCAGAAAGAATTAGCAAATGAACGAAGAAGCTTGAGGGGATTTAGGTACATGAGAATGAAGAGATCAAGAACTGATTAGAGGATATTTGATCGATGCACCGGTAAGATTTGGAGAATGTGAGCTGCCAGCTGAAATGAATAATATTTGAAAAGATGGCCTTCGGAGGAAAGAAATGGAAAACAACTCAAGAAATGCTTCGGATGGGTGAAAAGAATTCTCACGATCAAAACAATTATGAGAGGATGGCCTCGAATTAGAACCACGAATCTCTGAGAGAACGGATAAGATATAGAGGTAAAACTCTTCTTCGGTCTTCAAATGTTGAGAATGACGATGAGAAACACCACAATGAATTGTTGAGGCACTCCGGAATGAAGAATGGAAAGGTTGAGCCAACGATGAAAAGAATTTGGAAAATCTTGGAGAAAGACATTTGACTGATATCAATTCATTCTTACGTCAAACTTTGAAATGAATTTGAGACTAACTCCGGGAGAATAAGAAGAGTCAGGTAAGATCCTGGAAAAATACCTGTGGGTTAGGGCCCACTCAAAAGAAACATCGTAGAATGATTTAAAAGAGAGAATGCGACGGTTGAATTAAAAGGCTTGAATGAGATAAACATCCTCAAAATAGGATTAACGGATCTTGAATGACAAGACGATCCTTCTGAGATATCTTCAGCACTCCGGAACAATTGAATAGCGAGAGGTGAATGATTAAGAATTGCACCGGCATGAGAAAACATTGAAACGAGGAAAGGATATGATCAACAAAGCTTGACTTGAAACCACCGGAGATGAAAAGTATGAAGAATGACGAACTTGAAGCTCCATTAGAATCTTCCTGAGAATCACCGGATAAGAACATTGACGGAAAAGAATGGAGAGACTTCACAAGAATAAAAGGATACTTGATTAAAAAATCTGGGTCCTTGAAGAGAAAGGGAGGGTGGGCGGGAAAACAAAGGCAGCTTGGAGACGCATGAAACAAACACCGTTGAGAAGGCTTGAGTTGATCTTGCGGATGTTGAAATGATTGAATCCACTTGAAGAGAAACACGCCGGTTGAAAAGAAATTGGCATGACAATCTCGATTATCATGAGGGATTAGTATTCACATAGGAATATGAGAACACCGCTTGGGGAAGGTATGGAATCAACACTTGACATTGAAGCAACTCAAATACCACAACTCAAAACAAAACAAAGGATTGGCTTGCGGAATAAGCCGGAACAAACATATGATAGAGATTTCGTCCGAAGTTTTCATGGTGGGGCCTACACGGGCTGGATCGTACAGCACCATCATGTACAAGGCAGTGCACATGACATATGAAGCGTCCCCGAGTCGGCATAGCCAAGGACTCTTTAAGACACAACGAGACCACTGTAAAACCAACCGTGGATAGGCGGACCACTAGACGTCAAACCCCAATTTTATATCATACATCTGACGGAAAAATATCCTAGGAGCTACTTGAATTCCCACTTATAAACACCCGAAACTTTTAGGTTATGCAATCAGGTGTTGGGGATACAGGGGAAGCATAATATCTCACCTAAAACTAGCAAATCCTACATCCAGCTGTATCCATACTTCAACACATAACCAAGTAACCTTCGGAAACCATCTATCTCAACCTTCGAAAAGCATCCGTTATACGAGTTATGGCAATACTCCCGAACTTCCGCCCCAGTACTGGGTGGCATCGAGGTTATCTCACCAACAACTGCATAAAAGAGATTTTCGATGTCGACGAAACTAAACTCAGGTATTCCAGAACTGCAACGATAAAATTGTGACGACAACACCTCGAAGCTCAACTCCTCGGGACACTACCACAACTCCTAAATGACAGGAGACACCAAGAACAATGTTCTCGTCACAAAACCATCGGAATGATTCCAAGATACCCGCGTGATCCTAAATTTTTTTTAATGAAATTTGAGAAGAGAAGAGTCAAAACTCTACATCAGGATGCCTCACCAGAGCGACGAAGGGACTGAGGAGTAAAAAGAATTCCTAACTCTCCGATATATATAATCCTATAAGACTCAAAACATTTCTAGACTCAATAACGCCAGCGATTCGATCAAGCAGGGGGCTCCTAAGGTCGGGGAAGGCTCTGATTACCAACTTGTAACGCCCTCGATGCGGCTATATCTCTCACGTGTCGAAGCACGACTTAGAGGCATAACCGCATTGAAAGCAATGTCGCAAGTGAGGTAATCTTCACACAACCCATGTAATACATAAGGGAAAGAGATACATAGTTGGCTTACACTCGCCACTTCACACAATTACATGAATAAAGCATTACATCAATCAGATACAATCAAGGTCCGACTACAGAACCAAAATAAAAGAAGACTACCCCAAATGCTACACAGATTCCCGATCGACCCCAACTGGGCTCCACTACTGACCAACTAGAATCGAAACAACACAAAGGACAAGATCTTCATCGAGCTCCTCCTTGAGCTTGGTTGCGTCATCTGCACGGTTCAACGGCACCTGCAAGCTGGTTTTTGGAAGTATCTGTGAGTCACGGGGACTCAGCAATCTCACACCCTCGCGATCAAGACTATTTAAGTTTATAGGTAAGGCAAAAGTATGAGGTGGAGCTGCAGCAAGCGACTAGCATATTTGGTGGCTAACATACGCAAATGAGAGCGAGAAGAGAAGGCAAAAGTACGGTCGAACAACTATGATCAAGAAGTGACTCTAGAACAACCTACGCCAAACATAACTCCAACACCGTGTTCACTTCCCGGACTTCGCCGGAAAGAGACCATCACGGTTACACACGCGGTTGATGTATTTTAATTAAGATCAACTTCAGGTTTTCTACAACCGGACATTAACAAATTCCCATCTGCCCATAACCACGGGCACGGCTTTTGAAAGTTCAAAACCCTGCAGGGGTGTCCCAACTTAGCCCATCACAGGTTGCTCTAGTTTCATATATATTTCATTTTTTTGTGTGCTTTGCACTGCATGTAGCTGCTAGAACGTGTTACATGCTCACGCGGGATAGCAGGCTAGCCTATCAATAATTACATCTGCATGCAGCATTATGGCAAGTTGTAATGAAGGTTACCCGAACTTTAATTATGAGATACCCTATAAAACAAATGAAAGCACACCAAGGAGCAGGGCCGGCATTAATGTAATGCTCTACTACGTGTGCACCACACCCACCCAACGTCAATCAATCAGGACCGGACAGCCGACATGCATTTAACTCCATAGCGAGGCAAATTAAAAGGCCCATCAATTCCACCCAGCTCCCCTACAGTCCATCATGGCTCTCAGCAAATCCTATTACTAGTACTACTACTAGTGTTGTTTCGAGTGTGATTACCCTTTCAACTTGTTCTCTCGTCTGGCGTCGCTGGTCTCCTTTTCCATGAAATCAGCGAGCAATGAAAAACTTCTAAAATCCAACTAGCTGTGCAAAGAAAAAAAAGGGATACGGCAACCAAATCTTAGCTCCTAACCCATCCAACTTTATCATCAATGGCTACGTATCTGTTTTCTATCCACTCATGTTTTTCTTGTCTGAATCCACAAGGTCTGTTCCTTGGCCAACATCAACCTAATCCAACAAATCTGCAAATTTGTTGACGGTGGGCACATTCTCTCGTAGGCAAAGACCCGTTGAACTCCGTTTCTGTAGAAGCATCTCTTCTTCCTTTGTTTCTCCACATGACAAGGCTTGGAGAAGATCTACAGTATGAGGCAACAGCGAGCGCGCGTGCTTAATGATATCTACCCAATGTCAAGAGCAGTTATGCCATCGCCTCCACTATGACGTGGGCCGCTCATAAACAAGCATGTATTCCTACGAACATAAATGCCTTCTGGCTCACTAGCAGGGCGTATAGCATGATGTATTCACGAGCAATGGTGATTAACGTGTCAGGTATTATGAATGGGGCTATAATAAGTAGCAATCGCGATGTGCGTGCGGACGCATGGGATTACGGCATCGCATGGCCGCATGTCCCAAAAATTCGCGTCCATGAACCAGTTTTAATAAAACAACTTAAAACTAGTTTTCCTAAAAATACTCTTAAAACTGGTTTTGTAAAAACTTGCTCCAAATCCTGGTTATCCAAACAACCCCATACGCTGCCTACGCTGCTACGCGTCTCCATTTAATTAATCCAGAACGAAAAACAGTTTCGTGGATACCAGTTGCAAACTTTAATCCCGTGCATTTTTTTCATGATAATATGTGTCTCATTTATATCATAAGAATTATAGTACAAATCTTTTCCCAGATGCCGCTATGACATGGTTGTTCGTTATTTTCTTCAACATAGTATATACGTAGACGCTCATACATACGCACATACACTCACCTTTATGAACGTATACACGCACATCCAACCCTTGTGAACACATTGGAGAGACAGAGTCGGCACATCATTTTGAGATTGATGAAGTCACCACATATGGCTTCATAGTCCACATGAACATCTACTCCCACTCAACACACATCCCTGAAAGGCCTGGAAATCCAGAAAAATGCGAGCTACAACGCCCAAGTCTACGACTTTAATCGTGGTGGACCGGTGATACCACTGTCCTCCTAACACTTCATTCATCACTGCTACCTGGCCATACCTCGGGCCGGGTCGGGCTTCGGGCCGGGCCTAGCCAAGCCCGACACAAAAAACCCAGGCCCGAGCCCGGCCCGGCCCGGCCGTCGGGCCTGTTTTCTGGGCCCGAGCCCGGCCCAAACACGTAAAAGCCCGTCGGGCTTTGGGCTGGCCCGGCCCATCCTTCAGAAAAATACGAAAACGATGGGCCCGAGCCCGGCCCCGTCCGGCCTTCAGGCTCAAAATCTAGGCCCGAGCCCAGCCCGGGAGCGGCGTCGGGCCGGGCCGGGTCGGGCTTTCTCAGGCCGGGTCGGGCCGGGCCGGGCTGCCCATGGCCAGGACTACTCACTGCCCTCGGTTCAGAAGCATTCACTTGGCTCAAACACGTGCAACCCTAGCTCACAAAAACAATAATATGAATGCCTACATCTATACTGTGTTAACAAAATACTAGGAACCAAGTTAACCGATGTAACTTAAACCAGGAAAAGTAATAACCAAGTAGAATCATCAAAGCTTCTATTACCCCTCTAGCAACGCAACTAAGGCAAAGCTTTCCCATTCAATCTCCTCGGCGAGCCCATGGATTCACTTCCCATTTGGCTATCACTCCCACGGCAGACGGCCTGGAGGGGAATCTTGGTGCCTCGGCTTCAACCGGTAGATAGATTAGGGTTTAGTCCTCGCAGAGGCAGCACTCGGATGTATGGTGGTGCTTCTTCTTGGACTAGCTCCGATCCTTCTTAAGTTTGTCCGTCGGGACGGATTTGACGGAGCTTCAGAGCAGATTCCAGCCAGCTTCTCAAGGTGGCAAGGTTAGGGTTTCTCGTCAAATGTGCCGATAGTGAGATTTCATCTCAGGTTCTTCAGATCAATTCAAGGGATCAATGGCAACAACTGGGCTCCAAGGCATTAGTTCTTAGGGGCACGAAGACTTCCGGTTGTCATTGACTAGATCATCCCGGCTCCAATATGGGAGCGGCGAAACCGGCACGTCGGGGGCTCGTTCTGCTTGCGTTAGTTGTCTTTTGATGGTCTATCCTGATATATTTTTATTATGTTTCAAGTAATTTGTAGTTCTGCTGAATTTTTAGAATAGATAGATCATTTTCGCAAAATAATAATAATACTTGAGCCAGAGAAGGCTGATGAAGAAGAAAAAAATGTAATAACTTATCTGACTCGGCGAAATTTAAAGGCGACTAGGCGAGATTGATTTTCCAACTATACAAGATCATGATCCTCAAAGAAAAACTATATAAGGTCATGGACTCTCCTCCTAGGTTAAGTACGGTCCAAGAAAGAATCAAAAGGGTGAATCGATCCGGTTGCATTGCCTTGCCTGACTGGGACACGATAAAGTTGAAAGGCGACATTAATTTCAAATAAAAAGGTCATGGAGTCCTGATACGTCAAATACGGTCGAGGAAAGAATCAAAGGGTGAATCGATCCGGTTGCATTGCCTTGCCTGCATCGCCTTGCCTCAATTCGATGGAGGCCATCACAGCGCCCTCGTCGGAGTCCAGCAAAGCCGCGGTAACCACCCGCCCTTGGGCCTATCTCTCGCCGGAGCTGCTCGCCGACGTCTGCTCCCGTCTGCACGACGCCACCGACTTCGTCCGTTTCCACGCCGTCTGCCAGCCGTGGCGTGACGCACAGCCGTCGCAGCTCGCCACAGCCGTCGCAGCTCTCACCGGTGGAGACCCAGCCGCGCCAAACGTTCCAGCCATGGCTCCTCTCACAGCGCATAGGACGCATCATCAACTCTCACGTGATCTACTTCGGACGCAGTGTCTCTTCCGAGCCGACGCGGAGCGGCCGCCGCGGCAGCAACAATGGCATCGTTCTTGTGGAGCCGCCCGAGTCATCTGCCGGTGACGAAAGCAACTGGGTGGCCAGCGCGGATGGCAGGTTCGCCTGGCTCTTCGCTGGGGGTTCCGAGCCAACGCTCTTCAACATCGTCACCGGAGAAGTCAAGCCTCTGCCTCCCTTCCCGGACCAGGATGACAACAACGGGATTGGGCGATGGCTGATGAATCCCCGTGGCATCGTCTATGGCGACGGCACCATATTTCTCTATAGCTTTGATACCATCTCAGCCCGCAGGTATCATCCTGGCTTCACGGCAGCCATCCTACGTCCTGGTGACACGGCATGGACGACCGTGGAAAACTGGTTGAATATGCGGACAAGCCACCACGCATGCGCCGCGTATCACGACGGCAAGGTCCTGGTGTGGGTCAGTGTGTTCTTCTGGTGCATCTTGACACCAAACTTCGGATTTGGAGGCAATGGCGGAAACAATGCCGGTGTCCGCCTTGAGACGACGTGGGATAAGCTTGAGGAGGAATATTATGAGCGAGATCAATGCTATATTCTCAAGTCCCATGGTGAACTATTGTGGGCGTCCGTGCTAGTCGAGCACAAACGACGCGATCGATGATTATGCCGAGGGCATCATGGCGTCCAAGCTGGCGGTGAGGGTGCATGCACTAGAACAAGAAGTGGACGGCAGCGACAAGATGCGGTGGGTGGAGAGGGACGACCGGGGCTTTGATGATCGTGTCTTGTTTCTCGGGTCACCGGCGAGCTTCGCCGTAGACGCCACCGAGCTGGGCCTGGATGGTGCGTGCGTCTACTTTGTCTACAAGCATCGCGTGTTCAGGTACAACCTCGTCGATGGCAAAGCCAGACCTGTGGAGTGGATGTCCTCCGCCGGTAGGGGTTCCGACAAGGCGCATGTCTGGCTCCGGCCACAACCTGTAGTTGCTCCAATCCAGGAAATCCGTGAAAGGCTTGATACTAGAAACAAGAAGTAGAAGTATTTAATCTTGTAACTGAATGATGCATATTGGACTTTCAGTTTAGTAAGTCAGATTTACTTCACCAAGCAAAACTATGTATTATTTTGGAAGTATTTGAAGGTTGGCTAAAAAAGTAACATTTTGACAATCTTGAGTATTTAATATTTGTTGGAAGGAAATTGCGTTGACCATATGTTAGGAGATATTCTAGAGATGTACAAACTATTTTTGTATAGCTTTCTGAGCTTCATGATAAATTACTTGATCTACAGAGAAATAAGTTTTCGCAAAGAAAGTTTTTGCAAAAAAAAAGGGATGGGAAATAAGACTAAATTACACCGTTTATTGTTAACTTGTCCTAGAATGTCATCAAATGGCTTACTCTATAAATGCCATCAACAACGAACTTGTATCAGTAGAACTAGCAGCCACAAGAACCAAATCCAGAGAAAATAAGAGATCAATGATTTAAGGATGGCAAACGTGCGCCATGACTCCATCAGAGGCAGCATGGATAGATGACCCTAGTTATTAACTCTGCTCCGGCAAAAATTGGCATCAAAAGAACAACAAAATGCAGCACAACATGTTTATTGATGAAATAGTTCAGTACAATACATGTTTCAGACCACTCAATCACCGTCAATAAGACATGAAGCACACAACACATACACACCCAAGAAAGTAGTAGGAGAGCATGATACACACATGTAGTAGATACAACATCGTGCTTGGATACGAGTTCCTCCCAGAGTTCATTAGATGTCAGATTTTAATCCATGAGAGAAACATCATGGAAAAACAAGCACTAAATGGTGTGGCTTGTATTATACCTGAAATTAAGACAGTTTGGATGCTCTGCAACAGCTTGTTGCACATGATTTGGGTCACATTGACCATTGAGCTCCAACTCTTTCAGGCTTGGAAGCTTGTTGAGGCCAATAATGGTGTCCGTCGTGAAGTCCATGCTGGTGAAGGTCCATTTAATCTTTGCGAGCTTGGGAGCTGTGCCAGCTTCAAAAGAAATACTTTTAATGATGGAGGCGCTCTCGATGACAAGAAAATGGATATTTTTGAACTCGTTAGCCTTGAAGGAAAGTTTGTCCTCTGTGTACGACTCACACCGGAGAGTCAGGCAGCGAAGGCGTTCAAGCTTGCCCAGGATTCGCACAGAATCATCTGACAATAATGTCTTGCGCAGAGTTATCTCGGCAAGATGTGGGAGCTCTTCAATTCAGTTGGGTAACCCCTTGGTGATGCTGTTGATGCGAAGTATCTCAAGAAACTTAGGAAATGATTGTGTGAGTTCTAAGTCCATGTTGAGACCCTCGCCGTTACTCGTTGTGTGTGCTGGTCTGACCCAAACTGACAATTTGCGAAGGTGTTCACTCAACTCAGTGACCACCAGGAGCAAATGGTTGACATTATCTTGTTTACCATGAATGACCACACCAAGACTTTTGAGACACTTGAGATTCTTGACGTGTTTCAACTCCTCGTCGTCTTCAACAACTTCGACATAAATCAGTATCTCCAGTTTTGTCATTCTCCCAATCTTGTGAGGCATCCGCACAGTGGAAAGTGTCTCCTCGGGTGAGACACTGAGACACCGACCTGATAACCGACAGGCCCAGCTAACAGATGCTTTAACTTCGGGAGAAAAAGGTCTTTTGTAGCAGAGGATGGAACCTTGGTTTGTCGAATGTCAAGCGTCTCCAACTGTTGCAGCTTGTTAATTTCCCTGCTGGGCAGCCCAGAAATCCCTGTACTCACGATGCTCAAATACTTTAGCATGAACAAGTTGTTGCATATGATCTTGAGATGCCGGTTCTTTAAATGCTTGCAGAAGTCTAGGTCCATCACTTTCACCCGCGCCGCGACTCCAGAGAATGCAGGGAGCGACTCAAGAAATGTTGTGATCTCATCAGATTCAGGGGCATCTTATGGTGGTCCCACTGTAGAGAAGCAGTTGCAGATGCACCCACTGCCCTGCTGCTGCTGCTGCTGCTTCTGCTTGTGTAAGACTTGGTGCCACTGGATATCACTGTTAATGGAAAGATGGCGAGCAAGTTTGGGGGGCAGACTCGCATCCCCGAAGTTCTCGTCCCTGACTATCTTAGTAATGAAGTCACGGACAATATCTTGCACCTTGCAGGAAATGACATTTCCTAAATTTCCCTCCTTGGCAATGTCCACAATGCCCATCTTGCACCTTGCAGGAAATGACATTTCCTAAATTTCCCTCCTTGGCAATGTCCACAAACCCTTGAGCAACAAGGTCATCAAAGCAGCACTCAGCCCTATCTAGTGCTTCTCGCCCATCTCCTTCAGTTACATGGCCTTCCGCAACCCATCTTCTTACCAAGCTTGTCCTTCTGATTTTCATATTTGGGGGGTAAATTGATAAGTAGAGCAAACAGCTCCTGTCCATCTTAGGCAGCTTGTCATAGCAAAACTTCATCATCTTCACTCGGATATGCTGCTTGGAAGTGTCACTGCCTTCAGGAGGTTGTCCTGATGATTCGAGGCTCATGCACAGGTCCTCCAATTGCTTCTTACTCGTATAAGGGTCAGCATACAGGGTACCAAGCAACAACTTCATGCAGAAGACATCCGGATCACATTTCTTCAAGATACAACGTATGAGGACCCTCCTCTGGTCATCTTCATATTCTGTAGGAATCAGTTGATCGGCTATCTCCAAACAGAAGTGAACAAGGGAATGGACTCTAGTCTTTCTTGGCAAACAGCATTCAGCCAACCCACTATCCTTTGTGGTCAACATGATTACACTACCAGGGGAGCAGCCAGAGGAGTCTAGAATCTCCTTCATCTTATCCCATGGGTATGGATGGTCAGCTGCTTCAATAACAACCAAGAACCTTCTACCTTTGAGGCGCTTTTGGAGCTCCATATTGTCATCGTCATTGCTGTTAGATGTGTATACCCCTTTTCGGTTTATCCCTATTGTATAAGGGTCTCTTGCACTTTACCACACACTTGTATATGTATTGGCCTTTGCCCCTCCGAAGAATACAGTTGCTGATTATCCAACATAGTATCAGATGCTAGGTTATCCCCTTCCTCTCGCACGATGCAACTCCGTGCCCCTCGTACCTAGTCTTCGGCCGCCGTCTCCGGCCGCCGCGCTGCCGTCTCCGGCTGTCTTCTCTCCACTCTCTAGCCCGGATCTGCTGTCCCTCTTCCTCCTCTGCATCAGCTCCGACTCGGTCCGGCTCGGCCGCCACAGCTCGGCCTCGACTCGGTCCGTCCCGGCTGCCGCTGCTCCGCCCAGGCTAGCCCCGGCCGCATCGCTGCCTGGCCCGCGCGCTTCCCGCTTCGGTTGCGCTCGTGCGTCCGCCCCTGCCTCTCTCGGGCGAGCGAGGCTGTTTCTAGCCCCGCGAGGCCGCTGCCGCTCCAAGTCCTCCTGGCCCCGCGCGACTGTTGCTGCTCCTTCTCCGGCCTGGCTGATTCTGGCCCCGCGCGCTTAGGCCGAGCGCTCGAGCGAGCGCGTGTGTGCTCGATCTGGATCGATCCAGATCGGCGCTCTGCTTCCGTTGACTCCAGAAAAAAAGGAAAGAAAGAGGAACTGCAGAAGAGTGACTTCCTCATGTCCTCGTCGGGCTATGTCGTGGTCCCTCGGTGCTCGGTGATCTTCGATGGCACTAACTATGCTGAGTTTGTGGGGTTCATGCGCATCCATACGCGTGGTCTTCTTCTGTGGGGTGTTCTTTCTGGCGAGGTCCCATGTCCGTCCTGCCCTGTTGCGCCCGTGGCCCCAATTCCACCGGTGCCGCCGATCCTTGCTGTTGAGGCTTCTCAGGCTGACCGAGATGCTCCCAAGGCCTTTGATGATGCTGCAGTTGATGCTTATGATCAGCAAGTATCTGCTTATTCCGATCCTCTTTTGGTGTACCGCGATGGTCTCTCTGCTTACACTCGGTGGTGCAATGTTGATGCTCGTGCTGCTGCTGTTCTCACTGCAAGTGTCCTCCCTCAGTTTGCTTCGGAGTTCATGGGACTTGGCACAGTTGCAGCGATGTGGTCTTACCTTAGTCAGCGCTATCAGCCCTCTAGTGATGCTCTCTACCTATCAGTGGTGCGTCAGGAGCACGCACTCCAGCAAGGTGATTCCTCTATTGATGAGTTAATATTCCCAGTGCTCAGCCATCTGGCGTCAGCTTGACTCTCTTTGGACAGTTGTTTGTGGCACCTGTCGTTGTTGTCAGACTACTCGGTCTGATCTGGAGTTTCAGCGGGTCCATGAGTTCTTATCTCGTCTCCGCTCTGAATTTGAGCCCAGACGTGCTCACTTGCTTGCTCGTGGTCGTGTTCCTATCTCGGAGGTGCTTGCCGAGCTTCGTGCAGAGGAGACCCTCCTTCGCTCTGCTGGTTTGCTGGTGGTCCCGTCTGTGTTGGCTGCTCGGGCTCCTGTGTCGTCTGTTCGGCTCACCGCTCCGCCGCTCCTCCCCACACCTTCAGGGGGGTGAGTCGCCCTGCTTATACTGAGAGGGGCCGATCGTGCCGTGACACCTTCTGTGGCTACTGCTCTCGGCCCGGTCACCTAGAGTTTGATTGCCGTGAGAAGAAGCGAGACCAGCGGCGCTCCTCTTCCAGTGGGACTCCTGGATCTTCCTCGACTCCGTCACTCACTGACCAGGACATTGTGAGGCTCAAACGCCTCCTGGCTTCCTCAGGCTCTTCGTCGACTGGTTCAGCTGCTGCTGTGACTGCAGCCACTTCTCCACCACCGCAGGCTTCTACATAGTCAGGTACATCTTCATGGGTTTTGGATTCTGGAGCCTCCTTCCATATGTCTTCTGATTCTTCTATGTTGTCTTCTCTCCGACCTCTTGATTCGCCTGTTAATATTCTTACCGCCGATGGCACACCTCTTCCTGTTGCTAGTCGTGGTCTTCTTTCCACTCCCTCTTTTTCTGTTCCTAATATTTCACATGTTCCTCGTCTTACCATGAATCTTTTTTCTGCTACCCAACTTACTGATTCTGGCTGTCGTGTCATCCTTGATACCGACTCTTGCTCCATTCAGGATCGTCGCACCAAGGCTTTGGTTGGTGCTGGCCCTCGGCGCCGTGAGTCAGAGGGCCTTTGGGAGGTTGACTGGCTTTGTGTTCCTTCCGCTGCCACCACTTCTGCCAGCTCCCATGCTCTTGCTGCATCTTCGTTTGCGTCCTTCCAGCAGTGGCATCATCGCCCTGGTCACATCTATGGCTCTCGCTTGTCTTCTTTAGTTCGTCAGGGTCTCTTAGGGTTTGTATCTGGAGATGTCTCCTTACATTGTAATGGTTGCAGACTTGGCAAACAGACTCAGTTACCTTATCCTACTAGTGAGTCAATATCTCAGCATCCATTTGACTTAGTTCATTCTGATGTCTGGGGTCCTGCTCCCTTTGATTCGAAAGGTGGTCATCGCTACTATGTTTTGTTTGTTGATGATTTTTCTCGCTACACTTGGCTCTACTTCATGAAATCTCGCAGCGAGGTTCTCTCTATATACAAATGTTTTGCTGCCATGGTTCACACTCAGTTTGCCACGTCCATTCGTACTTTTCTGCTGACTCCGTTGGGGAGTATATCTCTCAGCTGTTGCATGGTTTTCTAGCGGCACAGGGTACTCTTGCCCAGTTCTCATGTCCTGGGGCTCATGCTCAGAATGGCCTTGCCGAACGCAAGCATCGTCATTTGCTTGAGACGGCTCGTGCGCTCATGATTGCTGCTTCCCTTCCACCCCATTTTTGGGCTGAGCCTGTTTCCGCATCCACCTATCTCATCAACATTCAGCCATATCCACTGCTCTTTAGGGTGGTATTCCTATGGAGTGTCTCTTGGTCGCTCTCCTGACTACTCAGCTCTTCGTATGTTTGGATGTGTGTGCTATGTTCTTCTTGCTCCCCGAGAACGCACCAAACTGACTGCTCAGTCGGTTGAGTGTGTTCTTCTTGGCTACAGTGATGAGCACAAGGGCTATCGATGTTGGGATCATGTGGGTCGTCGCTTGCGCATCTCGCGTGATGTGACTTTTGACGAGTCTCGTTCTTACTATTGGAAATATGCCCTAGAGGCAATAATAAAATGGTTATTATTATATTTCTTTGTTCATGATAATTGTCTATTGTTCATGATATAATTGTGTTATCCGGAAATCGTAATACATGTGTGAATACATAGACCACAACACGTCCCTAGTGAGCCTCTAGTTGACTAGCTCGTTGATCAAAAGATAGTCATGGTTTCCTGACTATGGACATTGGATGTCATTGATAACGGGATCACATCATTAGGAGAATGATGTGATGGACAAGACCTAGTCCTAAGCATAGCTCAAAGATAGTGTAGTTCGTTTGCTATAGCTTTTCCGAATGTCAAGTATCATTTCCTTAGACCATGAGATTATGCAACTCCCGGATACCGTAGGAGTGCTTTGGGTGTGCCAAACGTCACAACGTAACTGGGTGACTATAAAGGTACACTACGGGTATCTCCGAAAGTGTCTGTTGGGTTGGCACGAATCGAGACTGGGATTTGTCACTACGTATGACGGAGAGGTATCTCTGGGCCCACTCGGTAATGCATCATCATAATGAGCTCAATGTGACCAAGTGGTTGATCACGGGATCATGCATTACGGTACGAGTAAAGTGACTTGCCGGTAACGAGATAGAACGAGGTATTGGGATACCGACGATCGAGTCTCGGGCAAGTAACGTACCGATTGACAAAGGGAATTGTATACGGGATTGATTGAATCCTCGACATCGTGGTTCATCCGATGAGATCATCGAGGAGCATGTGGGAGCCAACATGGGTATCTAGATCCCGCTGTTGGTTATTGATCGGAGAGTCGTCTCGGTCATGTCTGCGTGTCTCCGGAACCCGTAGGGTCTACACACTTAAGGTTCGGTGACGCTAGGGTTGTTGAGATATTAGTATACGGTAACCCGAAAGTTGTTCGGAGTCCCGGATGAGATCCCGGACGTCACGAGGAGTTCCGGAATGGTCCGGAGGTGAAGATTTATATATAGGAAGTCAAGTTTC
This sequence comes from Triticum dicoccoides, assembly GCF_002162155.2. Taxonomy (NCBI): domain Eukaryota; kingdom Viridiplantae; phylum Streptophyta; class Magnoliopsida; order Poales; family Poaceae; genus Triticum; species Triticum dicoccoides. The sequence continues at coordinate 575,395,480 of NC_041388.1, read as the reverse complement.
GGCCATCGGGAAAGTTTCGGGGGTAATCGGTATTGTACCGGGACCACCGGAAGGGTCCCGGGGGTCCACCGGGTGGGGCCACCTATCCCGGAGGGCCCCATGGGCTGAAGTGGGAGGGGAACCAGCCCCTAGTGGGCTGGTGCGCCCCCCATGGGCCTCCCCCTACGCTTAGGGTTGAAAACCCTAGGGGTGAGGGGCGCCCCACTTGGCTTGGGGGGCACTCCACCCCCCTTGGCCGCCGCCCCCCTTGAAGATTGCATCTCCTAGGGCCGCCCCCCCCCCCTAGGGGTCCTATAAATAGTGGGGGGGGGAGGGCAGCCGCACCCTAGCCCCTGGTGCCTCCCTCTCCCTCCCGTGACACTTCTCCCTCTTCCTGAGCTTGGCGAAGCCCTGCCGAGATCACCGTTGCTTCCACCACCACGCCGTCGTGCTGCTGGATCTCCATCAACCTCTCCTTCCCCCTTGCTGGATCAAGTTGGAGGAGACGTCTTCCCAACCGTACGTGTGTTGAACGCGGAGGTGTCGTCCGTTCGGCGCTAGGTCATTTGTGATTTGGATCACGACGAGTACGACTCCATCAACCCCGTTCTCTTGAACGCTTCCGCTCGCAATCTACAAGGGTATGTAGATGCACCCCCCTTTCCCTCATTGCTAGATAACTCCATAGATTGATCTTGGTGATGCGTAGAAAATTTTAAATTCTGCTACGTTCCCCAACAGTGGCATCATGAGCCAGGTCTATGCGTAGTTTCTATGCACAAGTAGAACACAAAGCAGTTGTGGGCATGGATATTGTCAATTTACTTGCCGTTACTAGTCTTATCTTGATTTGGCGGCATCGTGGGATGAAGCGGCCCGGACCGACCTTACACGTACGCTTACGTGAGACTGGTTTCCACCGACTGACATGCACTAGTTGCATAAGGTGGCTAGCGGGTGTCTGTCTCTCCCTCTTTAGTCGGATCAGATTCGATGAAAAGGGTCCTTATGAAGGGTAAATAGAAATTGGCATATCACGTTGTGGTTTTGGCGTAGGTAAAAAACGTTCTTGCTAGGAACCTATAGCAGCCACGTAAAAACTTGCAACAACAATTAGAGGACGTCTAACTTGTTTTTGCAGCATGTGCCGTGTGATGTGATATGGCCAAAAGGATGTGATGAATGATATATGTGATGTATGAGATTGATCATGTTCTTGTAATAGGAATCACGACTTGCATGTCGATGAGTATGACAACCGGCAGGAGCCATAGGAGTTGTCTTTATTTATTTATGACCTGCGTGTCAACATAAAAGTCATGTAATTACTTTACTTTATTGCTAAAGCATTAGCCATAGTAGTAGAAGTAATAGATGACGAGACAACTTCAAGAAGACACGATGATGGAGATCATGGTGTCATGCCAGTGACAACGATGATCATGGAGCCCCGAAGATGGAGATCAAAAGGAGCAAATGATATTGGCCATATCATGTCACTATTTGATTGCATGTGATGTTTATCATGTTTTACATCTTATTTGCTTAGAACGACGGTAGCTTAAATAAGATGATCCCTCGTAATAATTTTAAGAAAGTGTTCCCCCTAACTGTGCACCATTGCGAAGGTTCGTTGTTTCGAAGCACCACGTGATGATCGGGTGTGATAGATTCTAACGTTCGAATACAACGGGTGTAAGCCAGATTTACACACGCAATACACTTAGATTGACTTGACGAGCCTAGCATGTACAGACATGGCCTCGGAACACGGAAGACCGAAAGGTCAAGCATAAGTCGTATAGAAGATACGATCAACATGAAGATGTTCACCGATATTGACTAGTCCGTCTCACGTGATGATCAGACACGACCTAGTTGACTCGGATCATGTTTCACTTAGATGACTAGAGGGATGTCTATCTGAGTGGGACTTCATTGAATAATTTGATTAGATGAACTTAATATCACCTTAGTCTAAAATCTTTACAATATGTCTTGTAGATCAAATGGCCCACGTTGTCCTCAACTTCAACGCGTTCCTAAAGAAAACCAAGCTGAAAGATGATGGCAGCAACTATACGGACTGGGTCCGGAACCTGAGGATCATCCTCATAGCTGCCAAGAAAGATTATGTTCTAGAAGCACCACTAGGTGACGCACCCATCCCAGAGAACCAAAATGTTATGAACGCTTGGCAGTCACGTGCTGATGACTACTCCCTCGTTCAGTGCGGCATGCTTTACAGCTTAAAACCGGGGCTCCAAAAGCGTTTTAAGCAACACGGAGCATATGAGATGTTCGAAGAGCTGAAAATGGTTTTCCAAGCTCATGCCCAGGTCGAGAGATATGAAGTCTCTGACAAGTTCTTCAGTTGTAAGATGGAGGAAAATAGTTCTGTCAGTGAGCACATACTCAAAATGTCTGGGTTGCATAACCGCTTGACTCAGCTGGGAGTTAATCTCCCGGATGACGCGGTCATTGACAGAATCCTTCAGTCGCTTCCACCGAGCTACAAGAGCTTTGTGATGAACTTCAATATGCAGGGGATGAAAAAGACCATTCCTGAGGTATATTCAATGCTGAAATCAGCGGAGGTGGAGATCAAAAAGGAACATCAAGTGTTGATGGTGAATAAAACCACTAAGTTTAAGAAAGGCAAGGGTAAGAAGAACTTCAAAAAGGACGGCAAGGGGGTTGCCGCGCCCGGTAAGCAAGCTGCCTGGAAGAAGCCAAAGAATGGACCCAAGCCCGAGACTGAGTGTTTTTATTGCAAGGGAAGTGGGCACTGGAAGCGGAACTGCCCCAAATACTTAGCGAACAAGAAGGCCGGCAACACTAAAAGTATATGTGATATACATGTAATTGATGTGTACCTTACCAGTACTCGTAGTAGCACCTGGGTATTTGATACCGGTGCGATTGCTCACATTTGTAACTCAAAGCAGGAGCTACGGAATAAGCGGAGACTGGCGAAGGACGAGGTGACGATGCGCGTCGGGAATGGTTCCAAAGTCGATGTGATCCCCGTCGGCACGCTACCTCTACATTTACCTACTGGATTAGTTTTAAACCTCAATAATTGTTATTTAGTGCCAGCGTTGAGCATGAACTTTGTATCAGGATCTTGTTTAATTCGAGATGGCTACTCATTTAAATCCGAGAATAATGGTTGTTCTATTTATATGAGAGATATGTTTTATGGTCATGCTCCGCTGGTGAATGGTTTATTCTTAATGAATCTCGAGCGTAATGTTACACATATTCATAGTGTGAATACCAAAAGATGTAAGGTTGATAATGATAGTCCCACATATTTGTGGCACTGCCGCCTTGGTCACATAGGTGTCAAACGGATGAAGAAGCTCCATGCAGATGGACTTTTGGATTCTCTTGATTACGAATCATTTGACACGTGCGAACCATGCCTCATGGGTAAAATGACCAAGACTCCGTTCTCAGGAACAATGGATCGAGCAACCAATTTATTGGAAATCATACATACTGATGTGTGCGGTCCAATGGGTGTTGAGGCTCGCGGTGGCTATCGTTATGTTCTCACCCTCACTGATGACTTGAGTAGATATAGGTATGTCTACTTAATGAAACACAAGTCTGAGACCTTTGAAAAGTTCAAGGAATTTCAGAGTGAGGTTGAGAATCAACGTGACAGAAAAACCAAGTTCTTGCGATCAGATCGTGGGGGAGAATACTTGAGTCATGAATTTGGCACGCACTTAAGGAAATGTGGAATAGTTTCACAACTCACGCCGCCTGGAACACCTCTGCATAATGGTGTGTCCGAACGTCGTAATCGCACTCTATTGGATATGGTGCGATCTATGATGTCTCTTACCGATCTACCGCTGTCATTTTGGGGCTATGCTTTAGAGACTGTCGCATTCACTTTAAATAGGGCTCCGTCGAAATCCGTTGAGACGACACCGTATGAATTATGGTTTGGGAAGAAACCTAAGCTGTCGTTTCTAAAAGTTTGGGGATGCGATGCTTATGTCAAGAAATTTCAACCTGAAAAGCTCGAACCCAAATCGGAAAAATGCGTCTTCATAGGATACCCTAAATAAACTATTGGGTATACCTTCTACCTCAGATCCGAAGGCAAGATCTTTGTTGCCAAGAATGGATCGTTTCTAGAAAAAGAGTTTCTCTCGAAAGAAGTAAGTGGGAGGAAAGTAGAACTTGATGAAGTATTGCCTCTTGAACCGGAGAGTGGCGCAGCTCAAGAAAATGTTCCTGAGGTGCCTGCACCGACTAGAGAGGAAGTTAATGATGTTGATCATGAAACTTCAGATCAAGTTACTACTGAACTTCGTAGGTCCACAAGGACACGTTCCGCACCAGAGTGGTACGGCAACCCTGTCCTGAAAATCATGTTGTTAGACAATGGTGAACCTTCAAACTATGAAAAAGCGATGGCGGGCCCAGATTCCGACAAATGGCTGGAAGCCATGAAATCCGAGATAGGATCCATGTATGAAAACGAAGTATGGACTTTGACTGACTTGCCCGATGATGGCGAGCCATAGAAAATAAATGGATCTTTAAGAAGAAGACAGACGCGGATGGTAATGTAACCATCTATAAAGCTCAGCTTGTCGCTAAGGGTTATCGACAAGTTCAAGGGGTTGACTACGATGAGACTTTCTCACCCGTAGCGAAGCTGAAGTTCGTCCGAATCATGTTAGCAATTGCCGCATTCTATGATTATGAGATATGGCAAATGGACGTCAAAACGGCATTCCTTAATGGTTTCCTTAAGGAAGAATTGTATATGATGCAGCCGGAAGATTTTGTCGATCCTAAGAATGCTGACAAGGTGTGCAAGCTCCAACGCTCGATCTATGGGCTGGTGCAAGCATCTCGGAGTTGGAACATTCGTTTTGATGAGATGATCAAAGCGTTTGGGTTTACGCAGACTTATGGAAAAGCCTGCATTTACAAGAAAGTGAGTGGGAGCTCTGTAGCATTTCTCATATTGTATGTGGATGACATACTGTTGATGGGAAATGATATAGAATTCTTGAAAAGCATAAAGGCCTACTTAAACAAGAGTTTTTCAGTGAAGGATCTTGAAGAAGCTGCTTACATATTAGGCATCAAGATCTATAGAGATAGATCGAGACGCCTCATTGGTCTTTCACAGAGTACGTACCTCGACAAGATATTGAAGAAGTTCAATATGGATCAGTCAAAGAAGGGGTTCTTGCCTGTGTTGCAAGGTACGAGATTGAGCACGGCTCAATGCCCGACCACGGCAGAAGATAGAGAAAAGATGAGTGTCGTCCCCTATGCCTCGGCCATAGGGTCTATCATGTATACTATGATGTGTACCAGACCTGATGTAAACCTTGTCGTAAGTTTGGTAGGAAGGTACCAAAGTAATCCCGGCATGGAACACTAGACAGCGCTCAAGAATATCCTAAAGTACCTGAAGAGGACTAAGGATATGTTTCTCGTTTATGGAGGTGACGAAGAGCTCGTCGTAAAGGGTTACGTCGATGCTAGCTTCGACACAGATCTGGATGACTCTAAGTCACAAATCGAATACGTGTATATTTTGAATGGTGGGACAGTAAGCTGGTGCAGTTGCAAGCAAAGCATTGTGGCGGGATCTACATGTGAAGTGGAGTACATGGCAGCCTTGGAGGCAGCACAAGAAGCAATCTGGGTGAAGGAGTTCATTACCGACCTAGCAGTCATTCCCAATGCGTCGGGCCCGATGACTCTCTTCTATGACAACACTGGAGCTATTGCCCTTGCCAAAGAGCCCAGGTTTCACAGGAAGACCATACATATTAAGCGTCGCTTCAATTCCATTCGTGAAAGTGTTCAAAATGGAGACATAGATATTTGTAAAGTACATACGGACTTAAATGTAGCAGATCCATTGACTAAACCTCTCTCTAGAGCAAAACATGATCAACACCAGAACTCTATGGGTGTTCGATTCATCACAATGTAACTAGATTAGTGACTCTAGTGAAGTGAGAGACTGTTGGAAATATGCCCTAAAGGCAATAATAAAATGATTATTATTATATTTCTTTGTTCATGATAATTGTCTATTGTTAATGCTATAATTGTGTTATCCGAAAATTGTAATACATGTGTGAATACATAGTCCACAACGCGTCCCTAGTGAGCCTCTAGTTGACTAGCTCGTTGATCAAAAGATAGTCATGGTTTCCTGATTATGGACATTGGATGTCATTGATAACGGGATCACATCATTAGGAGAATGATGTGATGGACAAGACCCAATCCTAAGCATAGCTCAAAGATCGTCTAGTTCTTTTGCTATAGCTTTTCCGAATGTCAAGTATCATTTTCTTAGACCATGAGATTGTGCAACTCCCGGATACCATAGGAGTGCTTTGGGTGTGCCAAACATCACAATGTAACTGGGTGACTATAAAGGTACACTACGCGTATCTCCAAAAGTGTCTGTTGGGTTGGCACGAATCGAGACTGGGATTTGTCACTCCGTATGACGGAGAGGTATCTCTGAGCCCACTCGGTAATGCATCATCATAATGAGCTCAATGTGACCAAGTGGTCGATCACGGGATCATGCATTACGGTATGAGTAAAGTGACTTGCCGGTAACAAGATAGAACGAGGTATTGGGATACCGACGGTCGAGTCTCGGGCAAGTAACGTACCGATTGACAAAGAGAATTGTATACGGGATTGATTGAATCCTCGACATCGTGGTTCATCCGATGAGATCATCGAGGAGCATGTGGGAGCCAACATGGGTATCTAGATCCCGCTGTTGGTTATTGATCGGAGAGTCGTCTCGGTCATGTCTGCGTGTCTCCCGAACCCGTAGGGTCTACACACTTAAGGTTCGGTGACGCTAGGGTTGTTGAGATATTAGTATACGGTAACCCGATAGTTGTTCGGAGTCCCGGATGAGATCCCGGACATCACGAGGAGTTCCGGAATGGTCCGGAGGTGAAGATTTATATATAGGAAGTCAAGTTTCGGCCATCGGGAAAATTTCGGGGGTAATCGGTATTGTACCGGGACCACCGGAAGGGTCCCGGGGGTCCACCGGGTGGGGCCACCTATCCCGGAGGGGCCCATGGGCTGAAGTGGGAGGGGAACCAGCCCCTAGTGGGCTGGTGCGCCCCCCATGGGCCTCCCCCTGCGCTTAGGGTTGAAAACCCTAGGGGTGGGGGGCGCCCCACTTGGCTTGGGGGGCACTCCACCCCCCTTGGCCGCCGCCCCCCTTGGAGATTGCATCTCCTAGGGCCGGCGCCCCCCCAGGGGTCCTATAAATAGTGGGGGGAGGGAGGGCAGCCGCACCCTAGCCCCTGGCGCCTCCCTCTTCCTCCCGTGACACTTCTCCCTCTTCCTGAGCTTGGCGAAGCCCTGCCGAGATCACCGTTGCTTCCACCACCACGCCGTCGTGCTGCTGGATCTCCATCAACCTCTCTTTCCCCCTTGCTGGATCAAGTTGGAGGAGACTTCTTCCCAACCGTACGTGTGTTGAACGCGAAGGTGCCGTCCGTTCGGCGCTAGGTCATCTGTTATTTGGATCACGACGAGTACGACTCCATCAACCCCGTTCTCTTGAACGCTTCCGCTCGCGATCTACAAGGGTATGTAGATGCACTCCCCTTTCCCTCGTTGCTAGATAACTCCATAGATTGATCTTGGTGATGCGTAGAAAATTTTAAATTCTGCTACGTTCCCCAACACTTACTACCCACGTTCTTCTTCCTCGAGTTTCTCTGTCGACGACCTTTCCTTCCTTCTCCTTCCCGATACGCCCCGCTACGTGCGTCCTGTGTCACCTCTTCCTCCGGCACCTCTCATTCCTTCCCATCCACCACCGACATTGTCTTCTCCCTCCTCCTCCTCCACCTCTCCACCATCATCTCCAGTCAGTCGTCCTCTCTCCCCGTTTCCTCTCCACTATACTCGTCGATCTCGTACTGAGGGTGTTTCCTCTGACGAGCCTTCCACCTCTGCTGCACCTCTCACGCCTCCCCCGGTTCACAACCTCCGTGCTCGGCCTCGCCCCCCGCCTGATTGCTACTCTCCTGATCGGTACGGTCTCTCTGTTATTGCTGAGCCCACTTCCTATCGGACTGCCATGACTCAGCCTGAATGGCAACTTGCGATGGCGGAAGAGCTTGCTGCTCTTGAGCGCTCTTGCACATGAGATCTGGTTCCCCTTCCTTCCGGTGTCCATCCCATCACCTGCAAGTGGGTCTACAAGATTAAGACTCGCTTCGATGGTTCTCTTGAGCGCTACAAAGCTCGTCTTGTGGCCCGTGGATTTCAGCAGGACCAGGGGCGCGATTACGATGAGACATTCGCTCCTGTGGCCCACATGACCACTGTCCGCATTCTTCTTGCTGTGGCTTCCGTTCGTCAGTGGTCCATCTCTCAACTTGATGTTCAAAACGCTTTTCTCAATGGTGAGTTGCGTGAGGAGGTTTATATGCAGCCACCACCGAGGTACTATGCTCCTGATGGTATGGTCTGTAGACTTCGCCGCTCCCTATATGGTCTCAAACAGGCCCCTCGCGCCTGGTTTGAGCGCTTTGCCTCTGTGGTGACTGCCGCTGGTTTCTTGCCCAGTCATCATGATCCAACGTTGTTTGTTCACACGTCTCCTCGTGGTCGGACTCTTCTCCTTCTCTATGTTGATGACATGATCATCACTGGTGACGACTCTGATTACATTGCCTTTGTTAAGACTCGTCTTCGCGACCAGTTTCTCATGACTGATCTTGGAAAACTTCGCTATTTTCTTGGGATTGAGATCTCTTCGACCTCTGATGGCTTCTACATCTCCCAAGAAAAATATATTCAGAATCTTCTTGCTCGCGCTGCTCTTGGTGATGAGCGCACTGTTGTCACTCCCATGGAGCTCAACGTTCAGCTTCGTGCCTCTGATGGTGACCCTCTCCCTAATCCCACTCGCTATCGTCACCTTGTTGGCAGTCTTGTCTATTTGCTGTTACGCGTCCTGACATCTCCTATCTTGTGCACATTCTGAGTCAGTTCGTTTCAGCCCCCACCTCTGTCCACTATAGTCATCTCCTCCGTGTTCTACGATATCTTCGTGGCACGATCTCCCAGCGCCTTTTCTTTCCCCGCTCCAGCTCTCTTGAGCTCCAGGCCTACTCTGATGCTACCTGGGCTAGTGATCCCTTTGATCGACGCTCACCGTCTGCTTATTGTGTCTTTTTTGGTGGCTCTCTTATTGCGTGGAAGACCAAGAAATAGACTGCAGTTTCTCGCTCGAGTACAGAGGCTAAGTTGCGAGCCATGGCTATGCTGACGGTTGAGGTGATCTGGTTACGATGGCTACTTGAGAATTTTGGTGTGTCTGCTACTACATCGACTCCTTTATTGTCAGACAATACTGATGCTATCAGCATTGCGCGTGACCCGGTGAAGCATGAGCTCACCAAGCACATCGGTGTGGATGCCCACTTTGTGCGTGCTGCTGTGCAGGATCAGACTCTCGCTCTTCACTATGTGCCCTCTGAGTTACAGTTGGCAGACTTCTTCACGAAGGCACAGACTCGAGCGCAGCATAGTTTTCTTCTCTCCAAACTCAGTGTTGTTGACCCACCATGAGTTTGAGGGGGGGGTGTTAGATGTGTATACCCCTTTTCGGTTTATCCCTATTGTATAAGGGGTCTCTTGCACTTTACCACACACTTATATATGTATTGGCCTTTGGCCCTCCTGAGAATACAGTTGCTGATTATCCAACAATTGCTTGCTCCTCCTTGATGGGCTTCTTGCTGGGCAGGAGGTAGCTTCTGAATCATGTCGTGGAGTACTTGTCCGAGAAATGGAGGCCGTTGGATGCAAACCCAAGCTTTGCAGTTGAACAGGCTCGCCACTGATGAATGTTCGTACACTTCCTTGGCAAGGTCGGCACCTTCTGCTGTATCCGGTGCTACAACAGCGATGACTATGGGCCGTCGTGCACTTGGATAATCTTGAGCTACAAGTTCTTCAGCTTGTAGCTTCTTCAGCCAGTTGACCAGAACAACTGTTCCAGCCTTGAGAATGTCAGGCTCAACGATAACCAAGCTTCGCCTGCGAGCATGCACCTCCTCCTCCATAGCGCCGCTACCGCTAGATCCGCCAGCAAACTCATGGGTCTCTTTGGCCGGGACCATAATACGAGGCCCGGTCCGGCGGTCCAGCTCATGGCCCGCTCGACTCGGGCTGGCTCGGTCCTGGCCCGCTGAAAAAATCAGCCAGTCCGAGCTCAGCAAACCAGCCCGACAAAGCTTCGGTCCGGTCCGGGCTTTAACCGAGCCGACCGAGCGGACCGACGAACACGAGCTGTGGCATGGCGAGAGCATGGCGGGGGCATGTCAGGACGAGGCAGGGGCGTGGCGGGGGCGTGCCCAGGGCGTTGCAGGGGCGTGGCGGGGGCGTGTCGAGGTCGTGGTGGGCGCGTGGCGAGCGTGTGGCCAGAGCTGCGTGGCGGGCGCGTGGTGGGCGCGTCGGCCGTGCGCTGGTCTGCGCCGCTGTCGTTCATCCGCGCGGCCACCGGCCTCCCTGACGCTGGAAAGCATGTCTAGTGGATGCGCCATGCTAGGATCTATCATCTGGAAGGTAGAACTTGAAGCGGGAAGCCCTACACCGCCGTTGTACACCGGCCGTCGTGCACCGGCAGTCGTGCCAGATTCATCGTCACTGTTGCTGCCCGAGCTCTGCCTGGCCGCCGTGCCGTCCACCGTGAGTCACAGAAGTCGCTGTCCACCGTGAGTCACAGAAGTCGCTGGACATCTCCATGACGAGCCCCGCTGCCTCCAGCGCCCTCCCAGCGTCGTCATGCTCCGGCGCGTGCTCTGTGGTGAACTCCGGCCTGTCCAAACGAGTCGCTCGGTCCGGCTCGGGCTTCGTCCCTGCCGGTCCGATCCCTGAAAACAGGACCGTGACCCTACTCGGTCAGGGACGGCTTCGTCCTAGTTGCGCCGATGGCCGGTCCAAAGGACGGCTCGGTCAGGGACCGGACAAGCCCGGACCGTGTCCACCCTGACATACCTCAGCCGGCGCTCGCCAATGTCACGCGCGCGGGACTTGAGCTCCCGACTCTGGGTGGCCACCTGATGGCGCGCCGGGATGGTCTGCAGGAAGAAGAGGCCACGGCGCAACTGGCCCCAGACGCCCCTTACAGGGGGACCTGGGCCCACGCGACGAGCGTAGAGGTCAACGCAGTCCTGCGTGTCATAGGCGACGTCACGGACCTGCTACATCCACGCGCGGACCTGATGGTCACCCTCGTTGTCATTGCCGGCCTCGGCGAGGTGGTGAAGGAAGCCGTTCATGCTCTCCATCTCGTCCTTGATGAACTGCGCATCGCGCCGGATGCCGCCCAGCAGCTGCGCTTCGTCATGGATGGCAGACGAGAGGTAGGCTAACAACGGGTTGATGGCACCGCGTACCACGGACACGGCACCGCTCATGTCTGCCGGCCGGCTTCCCTTCTATGGCTTAACAGAAATACATACCAAGAATAAACGAGAGAATGCAACAATAATTAACTTGCTTTGGCCATGCCCAGTTGCTTTACCTTTACCTTTAGCTTTTGCTTTTGCTTTGTTCAATTTAAAGCGGGTTCCTCAGTGTAAAGAAGCAAGGTATCATACCATACCACCGGTGGTCACTTTGTTCATTAAATTTGGGTTCAACAACACAAATCCCAAGAATACTAATCCTTCTTTGATTAGTCAATGAAATTTGTCGCTTTTTATTTCTACCCATCTACAGAGATCACTCTCGCTCGCACATTTATAACCTTGGTGTTAATTTCTCGTTTTTGAGTCAATTAAGTTTTTCTTTTTCTTTGGAATCCCCTAGTTGACTTCTTTAGGTTGCATTTGTGCCCATTAATCTACCCCCTCCATTCCTAAATATAAGTATTTTTAGAGATTTCAATACAAACTACATATATATGTATATAGACATATTTTAGAGTGTATATGTAGTCCATATTGAAATCTCTGAAAATACTTATATTTAGGAACGGAGGGAGTAATAGAAAATGAAAGATGCAAAAAAATGCTGGATAAGAAACAGAATATTTAGTTGGCTTTTAAGAACATATCCATAAAAGTGCACTCCTTTTACAAACTAGTAACTACTTACCGATATTTCGTCTGCAATATCTTCAACAAGCATGTGAAACTTGGAGACAGAGTTTTTTTGATTTGGTCCCAATTCCTGAATTCCCTTTGAGAGAAAAGCTCTCCAACTTCTATTTCAACCTCACTGCAGAAAATAGTAGATAACACCATGTTCAGAATTTTGAGTTTATGCCAAATCATAATAAACTAGCAGTAACACTGACAAAACAATTCTCATCCGCGGTTTCTGTAGGTAGGTTTTCCTTGTCCATAGTTGATTATCTTTTCTAGCCACAACATACTGCCCTACAGTGTTATCTCAATATGGGTTAGTAAGTTTGTCTCCAACATCATCAAACATGTCACTGTTGCTAAAACTTCAAACTCCCGCAGTCAGAAAACATTCACATGTACGCACAGGGCATGTCCAAATCAGACATGTTGATTCAGCACTTGATGCAAAGACACCACAGCATTGCAATATCCAGACCAGAATCTGATCAGGAAACAACCAGGATTGCAACAGCTACCACCCGTGTGTACACACGGCCATACCTTGGCCCCCTCAAACTACAGGTCTCATTAAAAACAACATATGCATGACCTCAAACAACAAGCTAGGCAGGGTTGGTGCTGGTCTCCGAATCCATGGAAACTATGGACATTAGTTAAGAAGCAGACGCTATGAATCCATGGAAACTATTATCCCGTGCGCAGAAGCAGACGCTTGGACATTAATTAAGAAACTATGGATCATGCATTTCATCGAACAGAACGCGGGCGTGCACCTAAACCATACCATTCCCAGGGGTTCACCGCTAACCAGTAACCACCCACGATTACAGTTGCTAAAGCTGAAGTCCTGAGCGAATCAAAGCGAATAGGAACTCAATACAGAACCGAAGAATCATTTACCGTCGTAGGCGAGGGATTCGAGTCGACCGCTTCCATGCCGTATGAGTTGGAGGAGACTAGCAGCTCGCCGGAGGGCCCAGGGATGCCGCCGTCCATTACCCCATGGCCTGATGCACATCCCGCTCCTCCTAGACGTCTTAGCCCTCGGTTGACGGTGGCCGGCGGGATGAGGACGGCGCCACGACCGTCGCGACAGCTACGCGGGGGCGCGGCAGGTGTCATGACCCTAATGTCAGTACTAGCGCTCTACTACTGACAAGAGATGTGCCAATGACAGTGCAGACGAAGTTGATCGATACAAAGTGGGTGACAAGGCCTGAAGACAAGTCAAGAGGCGATGGGCCATTGGGCCAGGTGGAGAGATTAGGCTTGTAGGAAGCCCATGCGGGTGAAGGGTTAAATACCCAGCAGGTAGCTAGCAGTGGAGGGCAGCGAATGTAATTAAGATCTGATCCCCCTTTTCTTTCTCGACTAGTCTTCTTCTTCTTCTTCCCCAAGCTGTACCTCTCCTCTATGATCCCCTTTCCCAAACTCCTCCAATTACTTGCATCCGGCATTATTAAGTGAAATTGTGAGCAGAGGGATCTGTCCATCACAGTTGGTATTAGATTTGGGTCGATCGGCGGCGGTCGGGTTGGATTCTCTCGTAAAATTCCCGTCCGTTGGTTGGGTCTGCGGCGGCGGTGTGTGGCTGCAGTTCCGGTGCGGCACGGGCGGCGTCGTTAGTGGCGGCGGTGATTTATTCGACGGCGGATCGAGCGTGGCTCACGGTTGCACACAACCCTTCTGTGTGTGTGTGTGAAATCCCGGTGAGGCTGCTTGATTGGCGCTGCAGGGCGGCAGCAAGGAGTCGGTTGCAGAGGAAGGGGTTAGCGGCGGCTATAAAACTCCCTGGTACTTGCCGATTTTCGGCAGGCGATGAAGCTGGCGACTACGGCGCCCCCCAAGCCGAACCAGCAGACGCGTCTTGTGGTGGACGCCATGGAGACGATTGAGGCACGGGTCGGAGAGCAGTTGCAGATGCTACAAAACGTGGGCGACAAGCTGAGTAAGCTCGATGATCTCTTTCGTCGATTGGATTCTTTGGATCAGCAGTTTGCAGCGCAAGCCGAGCAGATGCACATTGTACAGAACAACGTCAGTCTCACGATGAAGTCAATCGGAGAAATCAGACAGGTGCAGGCAGCGGCTGCTCGGGAAGTGGGTTCCAAACAATCCCCTCAGGGTTCGTTTGCAGGTGATGGAATCCTTGGTATGCCACCACATCAGCAGCGTCCACCAGTTACACCAGTTCCACCACCGGTGTTTGTACCTCAGCCTGTACATCACGAAGCAGAGCATTCTATGGCCGAATTTCAGTCGAAGAAACCCTGGATGCCCAAGATGGATTTTCCTCGCTTCGAGGGGGAAGATGTGCGCATATGGCTAGATGGGTGTGAGGCGTATTTTTCGTTGTATGCCATTCCTGAGGAATTCAAGGTCACGTCAGCCACATTGCATCTGTCAGGTGATGCAGCCAACTGGTTTCATGCTTACAAGGCCTTGCATCAGTGGCCGTGCTGGAATGAGTTTCGTGTGGCTGTCATGCAGGAGTTTGATTTGAATGTCCATCGCACAAAGATGAGAGCTCTTTTGTTACTCAAGCAGTCCGGATCAGTAGCAGAGTACAAAAGGGAATTCACCCAGTTGGTGTATCAACTTCTGTTATATGAACCGACAGTGAGTGACACATTCCTGGTGACACGGTTCATCTTAGGTCTCAAAGAGGAACTCCGGGCTGCTGTGGACATGCAGATACCAGCCAATGTCAGTGAAGCAGCATCATATGCACTTATCCAGGAAGAGATTGTCCAACGTGCTCGCTCCAATAGAAGTGTTGGCAATAGAAATGCATTATTCAAGCCTGACACACGTCTAAACACACCACCTGCGGGAGAGTTGTGGAAGGCAAGACATCTGAAGGAGTATAGGCGCACTAATGGCCTATGTTTCAGTTGTGGTGACAAATACACACCCAATCATACGTGTGTGAAGCCACCCACTCCTACTGCAATCATGGCCATGACAAGTGCAGCCGAAACCATTTTGTCCGATGATATACTTGATGCAGTAGAGAAACAAGGAACTGCTCTGCAAGAAATGCACTTATCTGTTAATGCCTTGTCTGGAGCTGATCACCCTAAAACCATTCGCCTGCGAGCTCTGATTGGCAACCAAGTGGTGTTAATCCTTTTGGACTCGGGAAGCACTCATAGCTTTATGGACTCAGCTCTGCTTCCTAGAATTCAAGTAACACCTCAGCCGCTTCCCAAGGAAATAGCTATCACAGTAGCTAATGGAGAGAAATTAGTATGCAGTTCAGAGGTACCACAGTTAAATTGGTGGATACAAGGGCAGACATTTGAATATGACTTTAAGGTCATTGATTTGGGAGGATATGATCTGATCTTAGGAATGGGTTGGTTGGAAATGCAAGGAGAAATGATGTGCCACTGGAAGGACAAATGGATACAATTCAATCACAAAGACAATTTGGTTAAAACTGCAAGGAATTACTGCCACTCCCACCTCTAACATGAAGGAAGTCACATTGGAACAAACTATGAAGTGGCATAAGGGTAATGATATTTGGGCTGTGGCATTAATACACCCTGTATTTGACAAAACTAATGTCATTGTTCCTGATCCAGTCCAGCCTGTGATGCAAGAGTTTGCAGATGTGTTCAAGGAACCCACTAACTTACCTCCTGCCAGAACATTAGATCATGCTATTCATTTGTTACCAGGAGCTGCACCAGTAAATTCTAAGCCCTATAGATACTCTCCTTTGCAAAAGGATGAAATTGAGAGACAAGTGGCTGATATGCTCAAAGCTGGTACTATAACTCCCAGTCTTAGTTCCTTTCTTCCCCTGTTCTATTGGTAAAAAAGAAGGATGGTTCTTGGAGATTTTGTGTGGAGTATAGGAAGTTGAATTCCATTACAGTAAAGAGCAAATTTCCTATGCCAATAGTGGATGAACTGCTGGATGAGCTTAGTGGAACTAAATGGTTCTCTAAGTTGGACCTCAGGTCTGGTTATCATCAAATTAAGATGATACCAGAGGATGAACATAAAACTGCATTTAAAACCCACAGTGGACATTATCAATTTAGAGTGATGCCCTTTGGTCTTACCAATGCACCCTCCACATTCCAATGCATTATGAATTGGATTTTTGCTAAGCATCTGAGAAAGTTTGTGCTGATTTTTATGGATGATATTTTGATATACAGTGAAACTTTAGAAGAGCATTTGGAACATCTCAGGATTGTGTTACAAATTCTCAGAGAGCATCAGTTTTTTGTCAAAGGCACCAAATGTAGTTTTGCTCAGCAGCAGTTGGAATATTTGGGGCATATTATTTCTGATAAAGGAGTGCAGACAGGCCCTGACAAGACTATGGCTATGGCTCAATGGCCTACTCCCCAAACAACTACTGAATTAAGAGGGTTCTTGGGACTCACAGGCTACTATAGAAAGTTTGTGCAAAGTTATGGCATTATTGCCAAGCCACTCACACAACTTCTGAAGAAGCAGGCCTTTGTGTGGACTCCAGAGGCACAACAAGCATTTGAGAAACTGAAAACTGCCATGATGACCACACCTGTATTGGTGCTGCCCAACTTTGACCAACAATTTTGCATTGAAACAGATGCTTGTGCTACAGGGATTGGGGTTGTACTGACTCAGGGAGGTCACCCTGTTGCTTTTTACAGCAAGGCTCTTGGTGTGAAAAATCAGTCCTTATCCATTTATGAGAAGGAGTTTTTAGCTATCATGATGGCCGTAGAGAAATGGAGAGCCTATTTACAAAGAGGTCCCTTTATCATCAAGACGGATCATCAAAGTTTGTGTCAATTGGAAGATCGGGTTCTCACCACTGATGTGCAAAAGAAAGCAATGACTAAGCTAGTGGGGCTCCAGTTCCAGTTCCAATACAAAAAAGGAAGTGAGAATTTAGCAGCTGATGCTCTCTCCAGAGTGGGACATTTGTTAGCAGTGACAACCACATCTAGCAGCCAGCCTGTGTGGCTACAAGAAGTGATCAATTCTTATGAAGTGGATTCACATGCTCAAGAATTTCTACAAAAATTAGCTATTTCTCCTGATGACACTTCAGAATATTCTCTGGCTAAAGGGGTGATCAAACAGCAAGGCAGAATTTGGATTGGAGCTAACCAAGCTTTAAAAACAAAACTTATTTCTGCATTCCACGCTAGTGCAGTGGGAGGTCATTCTGGCATTCAAGCCACTTACCAAAGAATCAGGAAATTGTTTGTGTGGACGGGGTTGAAACAAGACATTATAGATTTTGTTCACCAGTGTACCGTTTGCCAACAGGCCAAACAGGAGCACCTCAAATCACCAGGACTGCTCCAACCTCTTCCTGTTCTTGATGGGCCCTGGCAGGAAATTACAATGGATTTCATTGAAGCTCTTCCAAAATCTGAGGGTTACACAGTGATCTTGGTGGTAGTCGACAGATTTACTAAGTATGCTCACTTCATTCCTTTGAAACATCCTTTTTCTGCTCCTGTAGTGGCCAAGGCTTTCCTCCACACAGTGGTCAAGCTGCATGGACCCCCACACACCATTGTGTCTGATAGAGACAAGATATTCACTAGTCATTTTTGGAGAGATTTGTTCAAACTGTGGGACACTAAGTTGCTCATGAGTACTGCTTATCATCCTCAAACCGATGGACAGAGTGAGCGGGTGAACCGGTGTTTGGAGATGTTCCTCAGGTGTGCAGTTCATGATACGCCTACTAAGTGGCATGTTTGGCTGCCCTTGGCAGAATTCTGGTACAATACAAATTATCACTCATCTCTGGAGTGCTCTCCCTTCAAGGCCCTATATGGATATGAACCAACTTATGGAGTCTTTCCTAGTCTGCTACAGTCTGACAACATAGATGTGGCGCAATGGCTGCAGGAACATCAGGCCCATATTGTTGTACTGAAAGCACACTTGTTTAAAGCCCAAGCCAAGATGAAGCACTACGCAGACAAAAACAGAACACCCAGAATGTTTTCTGTGGGAGATGAAGTGTTTCTCAAGTTACAGCCCTATGCTCATACCACTGTGGCTAATCGCCCATGTGCCAAATTGTCCTACAAGTTTTATGGTCCCTTCCCAATTGTTGAGCAGATTGGACCAGCAGCATATAGATTGCAGTTACCACCAGCTACACAAATTCATCCGGTCTTTCATGTCTCGCAACTCAAAGAGTTTGTTCCAGATCATACTCCTGTCTTCTCGATATTACCTGCTCCTGTGGACCTCTCCAGTCGCGATGTTCAACCTGGTGCTATCCTAGAAAGGAAATTGGTGAAGAAGGGTAACACGGCTCTCTTGCAGGTTTTGATACAATGGACAGGACTACCGGCGGAAGCTGCTACTTGGGAGAACTATGACACGCTCAAGCTGCGTTATCCCACTGCTCCAGCCTGGGGACAGTCTGAAGCTCAAGAGGGCGGCAATGTCAGTATTGGCGCTCTACTACTAAGAAGAGATGTGCCAATGACAGTGCAGACGAAGTTGATCGACACAGAGTGGGTGAAAAGGCATGAAGACAAGTCAAGAGGCGATGGGCCATTGGGCCAGGTGGAGAGATTAGGCCTGTAGGAAGCCCATGCGGGTGAAGGGTTAAATACCCAGCAGGTAGCTAGCAGTGGAGGGCAGCGAATGTAATTGAGATCTGATCCCCCTTTTCTTCCTCGACTAGTCTTCTTCTTCTTCTTCCCCAAGCTGTACCTCTCCTCTATGATCCCCTTTCCCAAACTCCTCCAATTACTTGTATCCGGCATTATTAAGTGAAATTGTGAGCAGAGGGATCTGTCCATCATACCTAACTGAACCCAGCACTCTCAAGGTCGCATAGACACTTCGCCAGTGTTAATACTGTTTATACCACTGAAACATTCACCGTTTTATATTTTTTTTCTATGACTTGAAAGCTGTTTGTGGGAAATTAAAATTACAATCCAAATTGAAATGTTTTCTTTTAAGGTCTTTTGAGTTATGATTTGATTTTATATTAATTTGATTCTCATTTTTCCACTGAAATTCCTTCTCCTTTTTTGCGGAAATCCTCTGCAAATTCCTTAAAGAGACTGCTAAGGAGTTTTGAATCCAATTTGAATGACCTAAAATCATTAGAACTTAAAATAAACAATATACTTACCAAAAAATGGAGAAAATATTTTTGGTATCTTAAATTAGATTGTATGCAATAACTTTTAGATTTAATGAAGCAATCACAAAGACTATACACTTAAAACAGGTGAGATATGATCTATTTAGACAAAAACTGCATAGCTTTTTCCCATTAGTAAACGTGATGCAATTTTGTCTAAACAATTCTTTATTTATCATACTTTAAAAGTTCGACTTGAGATCATGCTAGAATTTCAATTAATTTGGAGGCGGTAACGTAGGATTTGTACACCACATGGATGCATGCCTCGTCTCTTATATCCATAAAAATCATGAATTTTGATTTGCTTTTAAAATAAATTGAAAATATTTTAAATGATCTTTGAATAGTTAAGTACTCCCTCCGTCCCAAAATAAGTGACTCGAGTTTGTACTAACTTTGTACTAAAATTAATACAAAATTGAGTCACTTATTTTGAGACGGAGGGAGTATTATTTAAGTTTTCTAAACAGGGGTGAGTTTTTCTCTTTTGGTTAAAAAGAGAAAAGACACCCCACCCCCAAGCCCCTTTCGCGCCGCTCTCGCGAGCGATCGAGAGGGTGAACCCTACCCGTCGCCGAACCACCTCCCAGCACTCCTTTCCCTCCCGTCGCCGCAGTCGGGGTGTAGTGGGACGAAGCCCGTTGGCTTCGGTCGCGGCGGGGCCTTCTCTCCCCTCCCCTTGTTGTACAACGGCGTGTGACGATACATCGTTCTGGTGCTTCCTCCTGGGTACGACAGTGCAACGGCGGGTTCCTGCGGCACGACCAGGGTGGCCTCCCAATAGCGTGGATGGCTGGCGCGCGTCGGGCGCTCTCTTCTGAAGCGTGATCATGGCTATCAGGCGGCGGTGCATGCGAGGGCGCGATGCGGTGGTGGTAGATGTAACATGCGACGGTTACTTGCTGCATGAGCTAGGAGCAGTGCAGCTTGCTGACCCCGGGGTCGTCGGATGGGGCTGCTGACGGCGGTGGTGTTTGGGCTCTTCTCATGAGCGTGGAGGCAGGGCAGAGGTTAGTCGGTGGTGACCATGGTGTTGGACAGAGGTTACGAGACTTGCGTGGCAGAGCCGATGGGGGCACGGCAAATCGGCGGCCGAAGTTGTCGGCTGCCATGAGCAACCCCCTTTTGGATCGAAAGTTGTCTCATCTGATGGGGTGCCGTCCGCCTTTTCCGGGTGCGTTTACTGGCAGTGGGCCGGTGACACACTGACGGAGTCCTGGATTAGGGGGTATCCGGACAGCCGGATTATATCCTTTGGCCGGACTGTTGGACTATGAAGATACAAGATTGAAGACTTCGTCCCGTGTCCGGATGGGACTCTACTTGGCGTGGAAGGCAAGCTAGGCAATACGGATATGTATATCTCCTTCTTTGTAACCGGCCTTGTGTAACCCTAGCCCCCTCCGGTGTCTATATAACCGGAGGGTTTTAGTTCGTAGGACAACATGCAATCATACCATAGGCTAGCTTCTAGGGTTTAGCCTCTCCGATCTCGTGGTAGATCAACTCTTGTACTACTCATATTATCAAGAATAAATCAAGCAGGACATAGGGTTTTACCTCCATCAAGAGGGCCCGAACCTGGGTAAAACATCGTGTCCCCTGCCTCCTGTTACCATCCGCCTTAGACGCACAGTTCGGGACCCCCTACCTGAGATCCGCCGGTTTTGACACCGACACACACACTTGCCGCCATATCAGGAGTTTGACGTGGTTCCCCTACCCGAGGTGGCCGGGTTGCTCCTCACGTCAGTTCTGGCACGATGTTGCCTTGGAGTTAGGCTTCTTGGCTCTAGGTCACCATCAGTTAAGCCAAGGTGGGGAGCTTGTGGGTCGGTTGGGGAGGAGTCTTCATGTTGTGGTGTCGGTGAAGCTCCGTGGAGCTTGTGGACGGAACAACGTTGTGCCAACTGTCAGATCAGTTCTTCAACCCATGGACTTGGCGTCGTCTGAGTTAACTACTCAACGATGGCCGTCAGCAGTCATGGGTCATGCCCCCCCCCCCCCCTAGTCCACCGGGACTAGAGGGGACTGTTGGCGTGGGTGCCCCTACAGTGGGGGTGCTGACCTTGGCTCAGTGACTGATGACAGGCTTTTCCTGCCACAGTTTGGGCGTTATGAAGCAGGCGGTCCTCTCCATGCCAGGGTTTCAAGTGAAAACCTTTATGCGGTGGACTCTGTAGCGGCGCCGCTTTGCGTCGTTCTTCCTCTTAAGGGTGTTGTCATGGAGCTTAGGGAGTTCTAGGGCTTAGCGGGCATTGTACTCTGATCTTCCTAAGTTACTTTCAGTAGCGTAGTTACGTGCGTGCTACTTGATCTGATTACTCTAGGATAGGCTTTGTGAGAAGGTTGCATCATCACATTATATCGTTCGGCCATGTACGTTATTCGGTTGTTGCTTTATATATAAATTGGTGTGTAAGCCTGTTTCGAAATTGTGGGGTTATTAGTCTATAAATCTAAGGACTCCTGCAAAACTTTTGTATAATCAAAGAAGATTTTCAAAAAACCTGCGGGATCAATTTAAAATAACATTAAATATAAATTATATAGTTTAAAAACACAAGTTTGATTCAAGGTAGGATTAGGAATCGGTGTCCCGCTGAGTCTACAAATCAGTTGACCACAGGTTACACGCAGCTCTACTACATGGTTAAGATCGACTGACTGCATCGTCGTAATTGTTCGATCGATGGAGTCCGTCGTCGTCGACGCATCGGAGCTCGCGTGTCCATGGGTCTTTCTCCCGACGGACCTGCTCCTCGAGGTCTCCGGCTGCCTGTACGACGCTCGCGACTTCGTACGCTTTCACGCCGTCTGCCGGCGGTGGCGGAACGCAGCACCGGCAGCGGCCCGCCACAAGTTCTTTCCATGGATGCTCTCGCAGCACGTCGGCCGCGGCGTGCTCATGCACATCCCCGTGTTCTACTCGGGGAGCGTCACTCCCGAAGCGATTTCGAGCTATCACCGCTGCTACGACGGCAACGTTCTCCAGTCGCTCGACGACACAGCTTGGGTGGCCGGCCCGAACGGCGAGGCCGTCTGGCCCTTCAGTTGGCATCCCAAGCCAACACTCCATGACATTGTCACCGGAGCTGTCTGCCCGTTGCCGCACTTTCCCGCTGACAACTATGAGATCGTGCGGCGGCTGCGGAACCCTCGTGGCATCTTGTATGGCGACGGCACGATTTTTCTGTACAGCTTTGCCGAACTCAATATTTACATGACTCCCTTCACGGTGGCCATCCTGCGTCCGGGTGACACGGCATGGATGATCATGGAAAACAGGTTGTTGTATGGGTCGGCGACATACAATGATACAATAACAACTGTGCCGCATATCACGATGGCAAGGTCTTTGTGTGGGCGCGCACACACTTCTACTGCTTCATGACACATGATTTAGCAAACAATGGTGGTGACATAGACGGCATCAGGCTCGAGATGGCAGAGGATAGACCCGAGCACAAACGTTACGTGCGCTACTACAACTACGTCTTCGAGTCTTGCGGCAAGCTGTTGTGGGCGTCCGTCTTACTCGAGCATGAATGGCACCATAAAAACATGGACACCTTGGCCACCAATGACCCCGTGGTACCAACGCTAGCGGTGATGGTGCATGAAGCGGAAGAAGAAGTGGACGGTGGCAAGATCACGATGCGATGGGTGGAGAGAGATGGCCGGAGTTTGGGTGATCATGTCCTGTACCTTGGGTTGCCCACAAGTTTCGCTGCAGACTCCACCCAGATAGACATGGACGGTGGGTGTGCGTACTTTGTCTTTTTACATCGCTTGTACAGGTACAACTTCATCACCGGCGAAACCAAACTCGTGGAGTCGCCACGTACCGGATGGATTTCTCCTGATGCACACCTGTGGCTCCGGCCACGACCTGTGATTTCTCCTATTGAAGAAATTCAAGAAAGACTTAGGATCCGGCCAAACAGAAAAGAAGAGCAAAAAGGGAAAATGTCTGCAATTCAGTGGGTGTATAAGTGGTTTTCAGGAATTTCGTAGTACATGATGAATTTTATCTCCAAATTGTTTGCAGAGTTTCGACTGATTTTGATATTATCAAAACATAAACATTAGTTTCTTCGCAGTTTAACTTTTAGTATGGAATTGCAGTTAGGATGCGTGACATTCGTGGTAGAGAGAAACTGGATGCTTAGAGGAAGAACTGCAAGGGGCTTGTAGCCTGCTTGTGTAGCATTTTGCCTATAAAAACGAGAGACATGAAAAAGTAATGCGAGTTGACTCTCATGCAAGAACCCACCTCTTTGTGTGCTCCTATGCTAATGCAGTCTCCCCTAAACTTACTTTTTTAAATATCAAGAGAGGATAGTTTCATAGTTCGTCGTCCCTTCACCCACACACTTCGAGGTACCACTAATATAAAAACGGGAGCCTCCTCGGCGCGCTCCTGTGACTAGCTCGAGAAATCCATCTCTCTTGCACAGCGGATGAAGACCTCCAGGACCTGAGGCGTCTTGAGCGATGTGATATTTGTTTTCCGTCACAACACACGAGTATGTTTCCTAGTACATATATGAAGAAAAAGATAGTGAAGGTTGCAGAAAGTACTAGTGATGATTATAAATACAAAATTGGTTGACTTATTGGCGGGCTGTTACAGTTTACTGATACGGGTTGATCTGTCGTGATTATCCAAAGATTGACTACCAATACCCC
>NC_041388.1:575363518-575371335 GCF_002162155.2 Triticum dicoccoides | reverse complement strand
AATTTCAACGGGTGGGTTGTGTCCTCAGTGTATAAACCCAATATGAAACGACCGTAGATCTAGCTTTAGGGCATCTCAAAGGGAGACACTCAAAACTCCGGTATATGTCTAGATAGTGGTGTCTGGACCACTTTTGTGAACTTATATTATCCAATGGATACCCCAATCAGTCCGTGAAGTGGTCCGAACATCATTTTTTCCGTAAATCAAAAGCAAATTTGCGGCTAGTTTGAAAGTGTCTGGACATCCTCTTGACCAACAAAAATCAATCATGTGGTGCTCCTCTCGAGTCTCTCTCTCCTTTCAACCAGACACCACACCACCATATCCACCAAAATCAACCACATACATGACCCTCCTCTCCTCTCTCTCCTTCTAAACGGACAAATAATGTTAAATTTGTGAATAAGTGTTGGATGGCTCACTCCCACATCATGTCCGTGGATCACGTCCGCACATGAAAAATGACATTTGCGGTGTCTTATTTGGGGTCAGCCTCGGAGATGCCCTTACTCGTCTACATAACATGGCAGCTGCATATAGTCATAGCACACCTAGAGCTATCTGTAAGTTGTGATTTAGTAACTCAAATTTAGTTTTTTGTCTCAGAATTATTTTGGATGAAATTGTGATTTTAGTTTGGAACCATATAATTTTAGGTTGACAAAAATTTCATTTTCACTAAGTTGCCAACTTTTATTGTAAAAAACTCCCTCTGTTGCCAAATATAAGTCTTTTTAGAGATTTCAATATGAACTATATACAGATCCGTATGTAGTTCATATTGAAATCTCTAAAAACGACTTATTTAAAAACGGAGTGAGTACATGTAACCCTTGTAAATTCGTTAAATGAAACGTGGAGTAAATGAAACACAGGAACGGAAGTTGTAAATCAGATGAGCTTTGACTCGTATCCAGCATGGTTTCCTTCTGGACGCCGAGGGTCTGGATGTGTCTATGAGTTAAATCTCAATTCCTCGTGCACGATCGAGACCCGCCGAGATCCATGTATGTGTTGCACTTGCTCCAAGCTTAACTGATCTGGACGCCTGAATCACCACCCATCGCCGGCCTCTCGCCCGACCTGCTCCTAGACATCTCCGGTGGTATGCGCAAGCGCAACGTTAGAGCATCTATAGCCGGACGCCTTAAACCCTCCTCAAACGTGTGGACAAGCCGCCCGATCATTGACCAGTCGCCGGCAGGAGATGGAGGCACAGCATGCCATGGAGGAGGCGGAGATGCTCGCCTACATGTATGAGGTGGAGCAGGAGTAGGATGAGCCGGGGCCCTCCTACCCACCCGTCCAATCGGCGCCCGGCATCGTCCTCGTGGACATCTCCGATGACGAAGAGTAGCTAGGGTAGTATGTAAGGTTTATTTTGCATGTTTTGTATGAATCTAGGGGATGAAATATGAGAGAGGAAGATGCAAAGTGACTTATTTAAGGTGTGACCGATCACGATTAGGAGAAGAAATATGAGAAAGGCGTTTAAGGGACCAAATTTGCAAGGTCCATCTTTTTTTGGAAAAGGAGGAAAACCCCGGCCTCTGCATCTTGGCAATACATGCAGCCACTTTATTAATTATTCACAAAAGACCTTATAAAGTAATACACCAGTAAGACTGAAGCCACCATCTAGGCAACATTTGTCGCTTCTCCTATCCAGTTGATGAAGGGATGCTGATAGTGTGGGCCTAATACCAAACTGACCTCCTCAGCCAAACCTAACATCTAAGACCTGAGGCCCCAACCAAGCCACCTGCTGGGTATGGGGCACCCACCGGTCCGGCGCACATTCAGAGGCCGCTGCCGCCAACTGCCGCCAATCCATCTTCAGAGCTGTACTGACGCATCAACCTTGCCTGATCTATCTGTCGTCCATCAACATACGCCCAGCAGCGAGACCCCACTAGTAGAAAACAGGGCTTTGGTCCAGGCCGGGGTCAGCCCATTAGTCACGGTTCAGTCCAGCCAGGGGGCCGGCCGGGCCACGTGGGCCATTGGTCCCGGTTCATCTGGACCTTTTGGTCCCGGTTGGTGGGACGAACCGGGACCAATGGGCCTCGCTCCTGGCCCACCACCATTGGTCCCGGTTGGTGGCTTGAACCGGGACCAAAGGCTCCTTTGGTCCCGGTTCAAGCCACCAACCGGGACCAATGAGGTGCCTATATATACCCCCTCGCGTAAGAGCAGAGCACACTACTCTGTTTTTTTCTGGCCGAGGGGGAGAGGGCTTGGTGGTGCTCTAGCTCACCTTCTATGCACACAATGTGTTCGATGGAATGCCCGAGCCACACTACTTAAGCTTTCTCCACTCCAAGCTCGACCTCCAAGCTCCATTTTTCTCAATATTTGTCTAGATTTAGCGGTCCGTCACGCCCCGTCCCCGTCTTCACCACCGTCGATCACCCGCGCCGAGCTCATCGCCGACTCCATTTTCCTCAATATATGTTGTTAGATGAGAACTATGTATGCACTTTGGTTTTAATGTGATGATGAACTTCTATTAATTTGGACACTTAATTATATATAATGCACGCAGATGAACCGGCAATGGATGTACGGTGACAGACACACCTCCGAGTACATTAAGGGCGTGCATGAGTTTCTCGATGCGGCTGAGGCAAACAAGCAGAATGATTTTATGTGTTGTCCATGCACTAAATGTGGGAATACGAGGTCTTACTCTAACCGGAAAATCCTTCACTTACACCTGCTTTACAAGGATTTCATGCTACACTATAATGTTTGGACGAGGCACGGAGAAATAGGGGTTATGGTGGAAGACGGTGAAGAAGAAGAGTACGATGACAACTATGTGCCCCCTGAATACGGTGATGCTGCAATGGGGGGAGCTGGTGAAGATCAAGAGGAACCAGACGATGTGCCCAATGATGCTGCAACGGGTGAAGCTGCTAAAGATCAAGAGGAACCAGACGATGTGCCCGATGATGATGATCTCCGCCGGGTCATTGTCGATGCAAGGACGCAATGCGAAAGTCAAAAGGAGAAGCTGAAGTTCGATCACATGTTAGAGGATCACAAAAAAGGGTTGTACCCCAATTGCGAAGATGGCAACACAAAGCTCGGTATCGTACTGGAATTGCTATAGTGGAAGGCAGAGAATGCTGTGGCTGACAAAGGATTTGAGATCTACTGAAAATATTGAAGAAGAAGTTTCCAAAGGATAACGAATTGCCCGACAGTACATACGCAGCAAAGAAGGTCGTATGCCCTCTAGGATTGGAGGTGGAGAAGATACATGCATGCCCTAATGACTGCATCCTCTACCGCGGTGCATACAAGGATCTGAACGCATGCCCGGTATGCGATGCATTGCGGTATAAGATCAGATGAGATGACCCTGGTGATGTTGATGGCGAGCCCCCCAAGAAGAGGGTTCCTGCGAAGGTGATGTGGTATTGCTCCTATAATACCACGGTTGAAACATCTGTTCAGAAACGAAGAGCATGCCAAGTTGATGCGATGGCACAGTGAGAACCGAAAGAAAGATGAGAAGTTGAGAGCACCCGCTGACGGGTCGCAGTGGAGAAAAATCGAGAGAAAGTACTGGGATGAGTTTGCAAAGGACCCAAGGAATGTATGGTTTGCTTTAAGCGCGGATGGCATTAATCCTTTCGGGGAGCAGAGCAGCAATCACAGCACCTGGCCCGCGACTCTATGTATGTATAACCTTCCTCCTTGGATGTGCATAAAGCAGAAGTTCATTATCATGCCAGTTCTCATCCAAGGCCCTAAGCAACCCGACAACGACATTGATGTGTACCTAAGGCCATTAGTTGAAGAACTTTTACAGTTGTGGAATGGAAATGGTGTACGTATGTGGGATGAGCACAGACAGGAGGAATTTAACCTAAAGGCGTTGCTGTTCATGACCATCAACGATTGGCCCGCTCTCAGTAACCTTTCAGGACAGACAAACAAAGGATACCATGCATGCATGCACTGTTTAGATGACACTGAAAGTATATACCTGGACAAATGCGGGAAGAATGTGTACCTGGACCATCATCGATTTCTTCTGACCAACCATCAATGTCGAAAGAAAGGCAAGCATTTCAAAGGCGAGGCAGATCACCGGAAGAAGCCCGCCATGCGTACCGGTGATCACGTACTTGCTATGGTCAATGATTTACACGTAATGTTTGGAAAGGGTCCCGGCGGACTAGCTGTTCCGAATGACGCTGAGGGACACGCACCCATGTGGAAGAAGAAATCTATATTTTGGGACCTACCCTACTGGAAAGACCTAGAGGTCCGCTCTTCAATCGACGTGATGCACGTGACGACGAACCTTTGCGTGAACCTGCTAGGCTTCTTGGGCATGTATGGGAAGATAAAAGATACACCTGAGGCACGGGAGGACCTGCAACATTTGCACGAAAAAGACGGCATTTCTCTGAAGCAGTATAAAGGTCCTGCCAGCTACGCTCTTACGAAAGAAGAGAAAGAAATCTTCTTTGAATGCCTGCTCAGTATGAAGGTCACGACTGGCTTCTCGTCGAATATAAAGGGAATAATAAATATGCCAGAGAAAAAGTTTCAGAACCTAATTAAAGTCTCATGACTGCCACGTGATTATGACGCAACTGCTTCCGGTTGCATTGAGGGGGCTTCTACCGGAAAACGTTCGATTAGCCATTGTGAAGCTATGTGCATTCCTCAATGCAATCTCTCAGAAGGTGATTGATCCAGAAATCGTACCAAGGCTAAGGAGTGATGTGGCGCAATGTCTTGTTAGTTTCGAGCTGGTGTTCCCACCATCCTTCTTCAATATCATGACGCACGTCCTAGTTCATCTAGTCGACGAGATTGTCATCCTGGGGCCCGTATTTCTACACAATATGTTCCCCTTTGAGAGGTTCATGAGAGTCCTAAAGAAATATGCCCGTAACCGCGTTAGGTCAGAAGGAAGCATCTCCATGGGCCATCAAACAGAGGATGTTATCGGGTTTTGTGTTGACTTCATTCCTGGCCTTAAGAAGATAGGTCTCCCTAAATCGCGGTATGAGGGGAGACTGACTGGAAATGGCACTCTTGGAAGTGACTCAATAATATGCAGGGACGGATATTCTTGGTCTCAAGCACACTACACAGTTCTACAGAACTCTACCTTGGTGACCCCGTATGTCGATGAACATAAGAACAGTCTGCGCTCCAAACACCCAGAGCAGTGCGACGACTGGATTACATGTGAACACATCAGGACTTTCAGCAGTTGGTTGGAAACACGTCTCAGAGGTGACAACACTGTTTGTGATGAGTTGTACTTGTTGTCCAGGGGACCATCTTTGACTGTATTGACTTACAAAGGATACGAGATAAATGGGAATACATTTTACACGATCGCCCAAGATCAAAAGAGCACCAACCAAAACAGCGGTGTCCGCTTTGATGCAGCAACCGAGAGCGGAAAGGACACATATTATGGTTACATAGTGGACATATGGGAACTTGACTATGGACATGATTTTAAGGTCCCCTTGTTTAAGTGCAAATGGGTCAATCTGTCAGGCGGCGGGGTACAGGTAGACCCATAGTACGGAATGACAACAGTGGATCTGAAAAATCTTGGGTACACTGACGAACCGTTTGTCCTAGCCAATGATGTGGCACAGGTTATCTATGTGAAGGACATGTCTACCAAACAGAGAAAAAGAAAAGATAAGGAAGCGAATACATCATACGATGAGCCAAAGCGCCACATAGTTCTTTCAGGAAAAAGGGACATCCTGAGAGTGGACGGCAAGACAGACATGTCTGAAGATTATGAAAAGTTTCATGAAATTCCTCCCTTCAATGTCAAGGCTGACCCAAGCATCCTGATAAACGATGAAGATTATCCATGGTTACGGCGCATTAAGCAAATGACACAAGCGAAGAAAAAGTGAAGACTTTCTCCCGCAACTATTATGATGATACCATGCCAACTTTGTAACACACGAGTATGCTATGCCAACTTTTTCAGAGTTCATTTGAAAACTATGAATTTAGGTCGAATTTTCTCTATAGGTGTCAGGACCCTGACTCAATGCCACATCGATCTAGCATGTAACACCTCATATCACTTTGCGGCCTCACGCATGGTATTCCCACGGGTGTCGCCTTACCTTTGCCCGGGACCGTTTGCGCCTTTTGGCACACGTATATGACAGTGTCGCTAGCATCCATATGATAAGGAGCCCGGGCTGACATGGCTAGTCGTAAACCCAAAGCGGCACAGACTTACAGGGACAGGCATCCATGACCCAGCATCGAACGTGTCGGTCATCGGCGAGTGAATCCAGGCTGTAGCACTGGGCTAGCAGGACTCCGGTGAACCGGGCTGTAGCGGGCTAACAGGACTCCGGTATTCACCGCGTGACATTTCCCCGAAGGGACAGACACAGGAACGAAGAAGGACACATGCCGGCCAGCCTAAGTGTTCCGGAGCAGTAGCAAGCTACCATGGCTCGGTGGAAACACTAGGAGACATTTCTCCGTAAGAGAGGCTACTAAAGATAAACAACTAGATGGTCAGATCCCACACATACCAAGCATTTCAATAACATACACACAATATGCTCGATATGTGCAAATACAACATGGCATCACAACATGACTCTATGACTCAAATAATCTATTCAATAGGCTCCGAGGAGCGAGATATTACAAACATGGGTCTCATGACCCAACATTCAGAGCATACAAATCAAGCACAAGCGGAAGCTATCATGTCTGAGTACAGACATCTATAAATGAAAAAGGCTGAGAAGCCTGACTATCTACCAAATCCTGCCGAGGCACAAGATCGTAGCTGAGGTAACAAGCTAAACGTCGAAGACCACGCGGAAATACTAGTGAGACTGAAGTCTCTCTGCAAAAACATAAAATAGACAAACGTGAGTACAAATGTACCCAGCAAGACTTACATCAGAACTATCTACATATGCATCATTATCAACAAAGGGATGGTGGGGTTTAACTGCAGCAAGCCAGCTTTGACTCGGTGGCTATCCTGAACTACGACTGCGAGTAACTTTTTGAGGTGGCGCACACGAGTCCACATATTCACCATATCAATACACCACTATGGATCCGCTCCCGTCTCCCTACGAGAACGCCATCCATAGCACTCACGCTTATCTTGCGTATTTTAGAGTATCCACTTTCACTTGTCTATGAACTGATATAAGCAACCCAGAAGTCCTTTTCCACGGACACGGCTATTCGAATAGATTAGATTAACCCTGCAGGGGTGTACTTCTTCACACACGCTCTCACCACTTACCGCCGTTTACACGACATGTACTCGGCAACCTTCAAGCGGAAGCCCAACGTGGGTGTCGGCCACGACCTACCTAATCACCTAAGTCTCTAGTCCAGGTTTATCGCCTATTCGGGTTCCATCCATGAGGAGATCCGGCCAGAGTTTCGCTCACAGCCCCAAACGATGTGAACAGGGTTCCCGAGACACCAAACGGGCGCCCGGTACACCGTGCCACGTGCCTACCGCATCACAGCCCACCCCTACGGTCAACGCTGCCCACGGCCTCCAGCATACTACAAACACAAGAAACTACTTGCAACTCCTGGACAGAGGACAAGGGTGATCAAGAAGCCGAGAGGGTCCATTGGTTTCGGGCCCAATGCGTGGTAGTAGCTGAATCATGGATCACAAACACAGAACTCAGTTCCTGAGGACGGCTGCAATGAGACAACCCACCATGTACTCCTACATGGCCTCTCACCGCTACCTTTACCAAATCGTGTTCACACACTTAGCTCACACACAGTAGGACAGGTTCACA
>NC_041388.1:575353640-575361624 GCF_002162155.2 Triticum dicoccoides | reverse complement strand
GGGGGGGAGGTGGCGCGCGCGCGTGCCGGCGAGCGTCGGGCACACGCCCTCGTCCTTCTGTCCGAGGAGGAAGACGACAGGGAGGGCGCGGGTGGCTGGGCCGGCCAGGGGGGGGGGAGCTGGGCCGGCTGGTGGGCTGCACGGGTGAGGCCAGGTATGTCCTTCTCCCTCTTATTTTTGTTTTGTTTCATTTTTTTTCATTTTCTGCAATTTGTTTTTGATGTGTTTTAATATCAAATCATTTTATAAAATCCTGGAAATAATTATGGGTGCTTTCTGAATTATTCCAGTGACCCTTATCAATTTCCAACATTTATTTGAGCATTTAAATTATTTATAGTATTTAAATGCCTAAAGTCAAATACAATATGATTTAATTCAAAAATCCAAAAATGACCTAAGAATATAATCATCATTTTTGGCAGAGGTTTCCACCTTAACCAGAAATCATGAACTTTTCTTAGGAACCTTTTGGGTTTATTGAAAAGATTTTAATTCACCCTAGTTGAGTTGATTTAATGCTAGGGTTTGAACATCCCCATTTCAATTTTAGGCAAAAATTTAAACATGATGCAAACATGAAGCTAGCCGAGAGCACTACCAGCAGCTAGGGATGTGACAACTCACCCCCACTAAACAAGAATCTCGTCTCGAGATTCAAGCGTAGGGTAAGGTGAAAGGTAAACGCAACTAGTATAATCTTCACGATCCAGGTTGCACTTCGGTTGAATGTTGATTCATTCACCATCATTGTCTTGATGTCTTGTTCTGAGAAATCCTGCCAACATGACCTGGAGGGAAAGAGACTCTAGAAGGGTCGATCTTCTCGAAGATCGAACAACTCACGGAATGAGACATAGCAACATCTCTCGAGCTGAGAGATGAAGCACACCTCTAGAGAAATGAAGTGGAACAGATGACGAAGGTTCACTAGGTAGACAACGATTCCACACCTAAGAAGGTGGTGAACGGTTGTCAACGTAGCGAGGAGTTGAGTTGCCATGATACCACGACGAAACATCCTGGAGGGGGGTGATTCGCAGATTATTATCTTAAGTGGCAAAAAGAATTACCTTTGATATAGAGATTGTTAAGACTCTCTATATCAGCCTAAGGCAAATCACAGCAATCGATTGGCGGGGTCGGTAGAATGGCATACTTGGACTTGGATGATGTGGATTACCTTGTTGAAGACAACGTAATGGATGATTTTGCTTATCACCGGAAATGGAAGAGACCCATGGTAGAATGGCACATTGGCGGTGCAAGCTAGGAACAAAATGCAAATGCTGGGAATGATTCTGGTAACTGGGGAAGAACCCAACAATAAAGAGTGAATTCACTGTTTGAAAAGGTCATAGCATTGCCGAGGAAACTGAGAGCAAACCCGGTTAGTGCCGATGATAACACGTAGCACTTGTGCGTGCTCCCAAGAACTTGAGCATTTCCATATTCATCAAGGTTTTACCAACATCCGTGTCAAGGGTCCGGCAACACAACTTGCTACCATGATGAATGATGATGGAGGATGTAGATGCGAAGAAAGATAACACCTTCTCAGATTTCATCTTAGCGAGGCCAAGGAAACAAAATCTGGATGATCGACCGAGAAACATTTAGCACTCCGCTTCTAATGTTCTCCTTGATGTGCTAGTGTAACCCATTCATAGAAATGGTCTGGTATCTAGGACATCAAGTAAAAGGTCGGACTTCGGGATCTCAAAATCCATAGGGGCAACTAGGGAGTAAATCCTACGAAATCCCTATGGGGAGGTGGCCAACTTCCTCAAACAAGATACTACAATAATAGGTCTTCCGGCTGGGTGTGTTGGCCACGACATCCACTTTACCGGTTATCAAGGGACCAATATTATAGTTCTTGGGAAATGTTCCAACCATCATATCTGCCCTGGGATTCAGATCTGGTTGGTGTCAAGATATTCCAGACTCATCGAGTCTTAGGAAGAAAAATGAAAGTTTGCAACACAAATCGACGAGATGACGTTGCGAGATTCTCGGGGAATGAACTACGATAGCAAGCTCCAAAACATGAGCTGGTTCTGCTACAACATGTGAACACGATGTCCAAGACAAGCATGACCACAAAGTAGTCTTATAATAAAACACTACCGAGTTCTGGTTGGGAACCATCACCGTGGATAACGAAGTCCTTGCATAAGTCATATGATTAGCTCTTATGAAGGAACTTCTTCCCCTTGAACAAATCAATCAGTGGCTTGGTGTGCTCGGGACACATATGGAATGAAGGTTGCAAGTCTCCAGACCACAGAATACTTCGCACGTGTGCATGACTGATTTGGGATGATTCCAAGGAAACAAAACAATCTTCCTCGAATTCATGGCGGCAACTTGCATCATATGCACATGAATTAGGGAAAATCACTACTTTCATTCAAACATATGCTTCATGAACGAAACACGAAGAAATGCTTACACAAGTTTCCAACACTAGGTTGATGTTCAACATGATTCATGGGGGGAGACAAAATGCTACTGATGGGCTCAACAGCAACTCATCGGAATTTCCATATCACTGGACTTCCACCATCATGTGAACACGGTGATAGCATTGGTCAGACCAAAGATGTAATGGTGTATGCTCGAGGGATCAACCACGAGTAGGACAACATTACGAGCATCGTTGGTACTGATTTGATTTGACGATAGCCCACACTCAAATCAAGGGATTGATAAGACAATA
Organism: Triticum dicoccoides; assembly: GCF_002162155.2. NCBI lineage: Eukaryota > Viridiplantae > Streptophyta > Magnoliopsida > Poales > Poaceae > Triticum > Triticum dicoccoides. The sequence continues at coordinate 575,358,902 of NC_041388.1, read as the reverse complement.
GGTCCAGCAACTGATCACAAGGACCAATCGATGAAGATATCATCTTTCTTCAACACACACTACACAAGAATATCCCTTTGGAATGAACTAAGTCAGACAAGCTTTTATCTTCCAACTCTCCAAGTTGTTGTCTAGCTTAACCAACTAGCTCAGGGATATCTAACACCGATTCTTGGAGAGAAGGTGGTTCACAAGAAAACAACTTGATCACGAACTCAACATAGCGGTCAGGTGACAACCCGGTAACACCTCCAAGAAGATATTTGGAAAGTCACGAACCACCGGTATGTTACTAAGCTCGAGAACAATCTTGCTTTTGAGGGCAATACGATATGATCAAATGAGTGAGGACTTGACAAGATCCTAACTCATCAATCGAAGGGTGCACCGAAATAAGGACTAGGTAGCACGATCAGTCTTAGAAGGATGATTCGAAAACCAACATACTAAGAATGAAATTATTATCCTTTAACTACCAAGCAACAGAGTTGCTAGCAGTATTGATTTCACACATCACAATTCATTTGTCGGTATTCCGGTTGCCTCAACACGAAGACCGAGGAATGACAAAGGATGGCGAGAAGTATCACTATGTCAAGAATTCACAAAAGGTGGTGCAATTCTCATGAAATTCCTGTCATAAAGAAGGTAATACTTCAGGGTAGAACAGAACCAAGAGCTGGATTGGCATTTGATCTGCGGAATACAACTACTTTGACCCAATCCTAGATATGGATGAGGTACTGGAGTTTGTTTCTCCAAGTCATTCAGGACAGAATGGCTTGACGGACCACAAGAGTAATAGGCATCGATGAACGAATGCACACATAATCTTGACTATCAATTGATAGACGAGGGTCAGAAGACAACTCAAGGAACACACGATTTTCTGAGTTGTGGGTGCATGGTTTAGCATGTCGAACGAATTCCACATATTTCTTCCGGATAACCCATACAGAAAGGTAGAACTGGCAGAGTCACAATATAGAATCGAGAACCCATCGAGAGCACTCTGATTGTGATCTTTCGATCAGCGAGGAACATCTGCCATAAGCGGTTCATAGTATTTGGAAGAAAGGAATACCACGAACATCGAGGACTAATGCAAAGGTTGCTAATAACCTTAAGGAACGAGCAAAACTATCAACATGAAGCAAGTAGGGTGAATCTCGGGTTCAAAACCCAGGGATAGAATACCTACTACTAAGTAGCATCACGGGATGCTTCCGAGAATAAAGGCCAGAATCTTCACACTAGGACACAAATCATGGCTAGACCACTAGATGATCCCCTAAGCACTTAGGGTCATAATAATAATTCCAACATATATGTCGAGGCAATAATTACCTCAACACACCGATTAGTGTGGTTAATCTGGCCCATGGGAACATCGGAAACAGAAGGAAGGGATTTGCAAATGCATCGGACTATTTAGAAACCTGGGATGACTCGGACAGCATAACGGCTATAATTGCTCAAAAAGACTTGAGACAATCACAAAAATGGTGGCATAACCACTCACAAGCACAATATCAAGGTTCCGAGATCAACAATTAACATACGGAAGTAGTAGGAACTGAACTGAGACTTAAATCCAACAATCTTATAAGTCTACTGATTAGTAACACGTGATCCTAATAGAAAGAAGAGATAGCCTAGTTCTTAATCCCCGCAGGAAAGATAAGATGACTCAGATCAGAAGGGCATGAGGTATAAGGAGTAAAAAGAGCCTTACGTTCCATCCCACAATCAATTCCCTTATATAACTAAAGAATTTCTAGACTCAACTTCGACCAGTTTGGCTTGGTAATCCTACAGGCAGTCAAGCTCTGATACCAACGCTGTCAGGACCCCGACTCGATGTCACATCGATCTAGCCGGTAACACCTCATATCACTTTGCGGCCTCACGCACGGTATCCCCACGGGTGTCGCCTTACCCTTGCCCGGGACCGTTTGCGCCTTTTGGCTCACGTATATGATAGTGTCGCTAGCATCCATATGATAAGGAGCCCGGGCTGACATGGCTAGTCGTAAACCCAAAGTGGCACAGACTTACAGGGACAGGCATTCATGACCCAGCTTCGAACGTGTCGGTCATCAGCAAGTGGGTCCGGGCTGTAGCACTGGGCTAGCAGGACTCCGGTAAACCGGGCTGTAGCGGGCTAACAGGACTCCGGTACTCAAAGCGTGACATTTCCCCGAAGGGACAGACACAGGAACGAAGAAGGACACATGCCGGCCAGCCTAAGTGTTCCAGAGCAGTAGCAAGCTACCATGGCTCAGCGGTAACACTAGGAGACATTTCGCGGTAAGAGAGGCTACTAAAGATAAACAACTAGATAGTCAGATCCCACACATACCAAGCATTTCAATAACATACACACAATATGCTCGATATGTGCAATACAACATGGCATCACAAAATGACTCTACGACTCAAGTATTTATTCAATAGGCTCCGAGGAGCGAGATATTACAAACAGGGGTCTCATGACCCAACACTCAGAGCATACAAATCAAAGCACAAACGGAAGCTATCATGTCTGAGTACAGACAACTATAAATGGAAAAGGCTGAGAAGCCTGACTATCTATCAGATCCTGCCGAGGGCACAAGATCGTAGCTGAGGTATCAAGCTAAACGTCGAAGACCACGCGGAAATACTAGTGAGACTGAAGTCTCTCTGCAAAACATAAAATAGGCAAACGTGAGTACAAATGTACCCAGCAAGACTTACATCAGATCTATCTACATATGCATCATTATCAACAAAGGGGATGGTGGAGTTTGACTGCAGCAAGCCAGCTTTGACTCGGTGGCTATCCTAAACTACGACTGCAAGCAACTCTTTTGAGGTGGCGCACACGAGTCCACATATTCACCAACCAATACACCACTATGGATCCGCTCCCGTCTCCCTACGAGAACGCCATCCATAGCACTCACGCTTATCTTGCGTATTTTAGGGTATCCACTTCCACTTGTCTATGAACTGATATAAGCAACCCAGAGGTCCTTTTCCGTGGACACGGCTATTCGAATAGATCATATTAACCCTGCAGGGGTGTACTTCTTCACACACGCTCTCACCACTTACCGTCGTTTACACGACATGTACTCGGCAACCTTCAAGCGGAAGCCCAACGTGGGTGTCGGCCACGGCCTACCTAAACACTCAAGTCTCTAGTCCAGGTTTATCGCCTATTCGGGTTCCATCCATGAGGAGATCCGGCCGGAGTTTCGCTCACAGCCCCAAACGATGTGTACAGGGTTCCGTGACACCAAACGGGTGCCCGGTTTACCCGGCCACGTGCCTACCGCATCACAGCCCACCCCTACGGTCAGCGCTGTCCACGGCCTCCAGCATACTACAAACACCAGAAACTACTTGCAACTCCTGGACAGAGGACAAGGGTGATCAAGAAGCCGAGAGGGTCCATTGGTTTCGGGCCCAATGCGTGGTAGTAGCTGAATCATGGATCACAAACACAGAACTCAGTTCCTGAGGACGGCTGCAATGAGACAACCCACCATGTACTCCTACATGGCCTCTCACCGCTACCTTTACCAAATCGTGTTCACACGCTTAGCTCACACACCGTAGGACATGTTCACACACCTCTGATTCATCCCCGATGAATCAGTCCTGACTCAACTCTAAGCAGTAGCAGGCATGACAAACAAACATGAATGAGTAGGCACAACAGGGCTCAAACAACTCCTACTCATGCTAGTGGGTTTCATCTATTTACTGTGGCAATGACAGGTCATGCAGAGGATAAAGGGGTTCAGCTACCGCAGCAAGTAACAGATAAATCGGTGTTGTCCTAATGCATTAAAAGAGAGCAGGAGCGAGAGAGTAGGATTGTATCGGAATGAACAAGGGGGTTTTGCTTGCCTGGCACTTCTGAAGATAACATTGAGTCTTCATCAGTGTCAACGATCACATCATCGGTATCACGTCTATCGAGAGGGGACAAATACCGGCAACACAGAAGGGAACACAATCAATGCAATGCACAATATGATGCATGATCATGACATGGCAAAATGAATGTGTTTTGGGCTAATGCAACTAGCAACAGATTAAATGAAGTTGGTTTGAATACAAGATTCAAATTCAAACTCCATATGTGATTATTCAAATGCCATTTAATTGATTTGTGCTAAACAGCACCTATAAGTTGTTCTAACATGCATGAAAATGGTACAGATGGATTCCTTGAATTTTTCTGATAATTTTTCATATATAATTTATTTAATTTGGAGTTACGGTTAATTTTCTATGAATTTTAGAAGTTTATATTCATTTTCTGGAATTTCTGAATAATAATAAATCCAGGAAAGAATTACTGCGTCAGCATGACTTCACAGTGACGTCAGCAAGTCAACGGCGTTGTCCAGGTCAAATCTGACCTGTGGGCCCCATATGTCAGTGTTACAGGAGTTAATCCCGGTCAAACCCAGCGCTGACTGGGGTTTGACCAGGGGTGGGGCCTACTGTCAGTGGGTCAGTGGCTTAACTAAAAGTAGTTATTAACTTAACCAAAGTTAGCAGGGGCCGGGCCCACCTGTCATGGACCTAGGGGAGGTCAAACCCCTGGTCAGCCGAGGCTAACACGCCGGCGGCTCGTCGCCGGTGAAGCCCGAGACGGCGGAGGGGGTCGGAATTCCTCCTCCGGCGACCAAATGGCCGGCGGAGGGCAGCTACGCGTAGCTGGGAGTCGTCCGCATCCATTTGTGCAAACGGCAGGGGCTGAGGTGGCTCGAGCTCACCGGAACGGGGTCCGCGGCGGCGACCGGAGTTCGGGCCAGCGCGGGCACGGGGCTACGCTTAGCGAGCGAGCGAGCTGAGAGGCTGGGCGGGCTCCTGGGAGATCCACGAGCTCGAGGTCGTGCTCGGACGCGAGTTTGGTGACCTGCAACGACGGCGGCGACATCGCCGGCGGAGCCGAGCTCGCGGCTCCGGTGGAATCGAAGCTACAGGGCGAAATCGAAGGGGGAAAGAGGGAGGGGAGACGTGGGAGCTCACAGCGGTGCCGTAGGGGTGGTTAGCCGGCTCGGGGACGCGACGATGGTGGTGAATTGACGATGAAGATCCTCGGCGGCCGGCGATGGAAACGGCGATGGTGGCGGCGTTGCAGCAGGTCCGGGAGGTCCGTAGCTCAACGAGGAGGTGTAGGGGGTTGTGGCGGAGCTCGGAAGCGGGTCGGGGAGGCGAGGGGAGGCCAGTGGCTACGGTGATGCCCGTCGGCGGCGG
>NC_041388.1:575352208-575353442 GCF_002162155.2 Triticum dicoccoides | reverse complement strand
GTTGCAGCAGGTCCGGGAGGTCCGTAGCTCAACGAGGAGGTGTAGGGGGTTGTGGCGGAGCTCGGAAGCGGGTCGGGGAGGCGAGGGGAGGCCAGTGGCTACGGTGATGCCCGTTGGCGGCGGCGGTGGTTCTCGGGTGAGAGGAAGAGAGAGCAGGGGGAGAAGAGGAGGGCGAGGGAGAGTGAGAGCGGTGCGGGGCAGCTGCGTGGCTTCGTCCGGGGCATCGAGGGAGTCCGGGGAAGCAGGAGGTGGCCAGCAGGGGGGGAGGTGGCGCGCGCGCGTGCCGGCGAGCGTCGGGCACACGCCCTCGTCCTTCTGTCCGAGGAGGAAGACGACAGGGAGGGCGCGGGTGGCTGGGCCGGCCAGGGGGGGGGAGCTGGGCCGGCTGGTGGGCTGCACGGGTGAGGCCAGGTATGTCCTTCTCCCTCTTATTTTTGTTCTGTTTCATTTTTTTTTCATTTTCTGCAATTTGTTTTTGATTTGTTTTAATATCAAATCATTTTATAAAATCCTGGAAATAATTATGGGTGCTTTCTGAATTATTCCAGTGACCCTTATCAATTTCCAACATTTATTTGAGCATTTAAATTATTTATAGTATTTAAATGCCTAAAGTCAAATACAATATGATTTAATTCAAAAATCCAAAAATGACCTAAGAATATAATCATCATTTTTGGCAGGGGTTTCCACCTTAACCAGAAATCATGAACTTTTCTTAGGAACCTTTTGGGTTTATTGAAAAGATTTTAATTCACCCTAGTTGAGTTGATTTAATGCTAGGGTTTGAACATCCCCATTTCAATTTTAGGCAAAAATTTAAACATGATGCAAACATGAAGCTAGCCGAGAGCACTACCAGCAGCTAGGGATGTGACAATAGGTGCATCTATGTTCATTTTTTTAGTAAAGTTAATCACAAACTTGTGATTCACACAAATTTCAAACAATTTAAATTTTAACTATTCAAATTTGAAAACTAATGGCACTAACAGAAAGTTTATAATTTTTCTAAAACTAATGGCACTAACAGAAAGTTTATAATTTTGCTAACCTAAAAGCAAAAAGAAATAAAAAATACAGCAAAAAACAAAAGAAAATAAATAATGTAGAAAACAAAATAAAAAATCTAGAAAAAAATAGCAACAATAAGTATTTTTTTTGTAAATAGAAACAAAATAAAATAAATAAAGCAACAAAGAAAACAAAGAAACTAAAAAAGTGTTTTCAAATT
>NC_041388.1:575351256-575352088 GCF_002162155.2 Triticum dicoccoides | reverse complement strand
AAAAATAAAGCAAAAAATAAAAGGAAATAAATAATGCAGAAAACAAAAAAAAACTGGAAAAAAATAGCAACAATAAGTATTTTGTTGTAAGTGGAAACAAAATAAAATAAATAAAGCAACAAAGAAAACAAAAAAACTAAAAAAGTGTTTTCAAATTTGAAAACTAATGGCACTACCAGAAAGTTCATAATTTTTCTAAAACTAAAAGCAAAAAAGAATTAAAATATAACGCAAAAAACAAAAGAAAATAAATAATGCAGAAAACAAAACAAAAAAATTGGAAAAAATAGCAACAATAAGTATTTTGTTGTAAGTAGAAATAAAATAAAATAAATAAAGCAACAAAGAAAAAAAGTGCCACCTACTGGGCCCCCACGGCCTGAATACGACTAGAAACCCTACCATGGGCCAGGATTCAGGCCCGCAGGAGGCCCAGTAGGCCCACAGGCACACAGCGCAGGGTTAGGCCCAAAAGCATGCATTTGAGAGGAGCTCGAGAGGGAAGGCGCAGTAGCGCTTATAAACCACTCTCGAGCTCTCTCAGCTAGTGAGGTGGGACTAAAGTTTTGGCACAGGGCAGCACAAGGCCTTTGGTCCCGGTTGGTGCCAGCAACCGGGACTAAAGGGGGCATTGGTCATGGTTCGTGGCACAAACCATGACCAATGCCCCCCTTTAGTCCCGGTTGGTGCCACCAACCGGGACCAAAGGGGGGCATTGGTCACGGTTTGTGCCACGAACCGTGACCAATGCCTTTGGTATATAACCAGGACTTGTGAAATTTTTAGATTTCCCTCGCCAGTTCCCCCAATGACGCCGACCTCCTCGACGCCG
>NC_041388.1:575346840-575350711 GCF_002162155.2 Triticum dicoccoides | reverse complement strand
TCCTTTAACTACCAAGCAACGAGGTTGCTGGGAGTATTGATTTCACACATCACAATTCATTTGTCGGTATTCCGGTTGCGACAACACGGAACCGAGGGATGAATAATGATGGCGAGAAGTATCACTACATCAAGAATTCACAAGAGCCGGTGCAATCCTCATGAAAATCCTGACATAAAGACGGTAATACTTCAGGGTAGAACAGAAGCAAAAGCTGGACTGGCATTTTGATCTGCGGAGCACAATTGCTTTGACCCAATCCTAGATATGGAAGAGGTACTGGAGTTTGTTTCTCCTAGTCATTCTGCGATAGAATGGCTTGACGGACCACAAGAGTAATAGGCATCGATAAACGAACGCACGCATACTCTTGACTATCAATTGATAGACGAAGGTCAGTAGACAACTAAAGAGGGACAACTCAAAGGAACATATAACTTTCTGAGTTGTGGATGCATAGATTAGTATGTCGAACCAAGTTCAACATATTTCTTCCGGATAACCCATGCAGAAAGGTAGAACTGGCAGAGTCACGATTTATGAATGGAGAACTCCTCAAGAGTACTCTAATTGTGATTTTTTTTGATCCAATAAACATCTGCCATAAGTAGTTCATGGTATTTGGAAGAAGAAGATACCACGGACTTCAAGGACTATCGCAAAGGTTACTAATATCCTAAAGGCACTAGCAATTACTATCAACATGAAGTAGGTAGAGTGAATCTCGGGTTCAGAACCCAGGAGTAGAATACCTACTACTAAGTAGCATCACGGGATGCTTCCGAGAATAAAGGCCAGAATCTTTACACTAGGACACAAATCATGGCTAGACCACTAGATGATCCCCTAAGCACTTAGGGTCATAATAATAATTCCAACATATATGTCGAGGCAATAATTACCTCAACACACCGATTAGTGTGGTTAATCTGGCCCATGGGAACATCGGAAACAGAAGGAAGGGATTTGCAAATGCATCGGACTATTTAGAAACCTGGGATGACTCAGACAGCATAACGGCTGTAAATGCTCAGAAAAGATTTGAGACATTCACAAAAATGGTGGCATAACCACTCAGAAGCACAATATCAAGGTTCCGAGATCAACAATTATCATACGGAAGTAGTAGGAACTGAACTGAGACTTAAATCCAACAATCTTATAAGTCTACTGATTAGTAACACGTGATCCTAATAGAAAGAAGAGATAGCCTAGTTCTTAACCCCGTAGGAAAGATAAGATGACTCAGATCAGAAGGGCATGAGGTATAAGGAGTAAAAGAGCCTTACGTTCCATCCCACAATTAATTCCCTTATATAACTAAAGAATTTCTAGACTCAACTTCGACCAGTTTGGCTTGGTAATCCTACAGGCAGTCAAGCTCTGATACCAACACTGTCAGGACCCTGACTCAATGCCACATCGATCTAGCATGTAACACCTCATATCACTTTGCGGGCTCACGCACGGTATTCCCACGGGTGTCGCCTTACCTTTGCCCGGGACCGTTTGCGCCTTTTGGCACACGTATATGACAGTGTCGCTAGCATCCATATGATAAGGAGCCCGGGCTGACATGGCTAGTCGTAAACCCAAAGCGGCACAGACTTACAGGGACAGGCATCCATGACCCAGCATCGAACGTGTCGGTCATCGGCGAGTGAATCCAGGCTGTAGCACTGGGCTAGCAGGACTTCGGTGAACCGGGCTATAGCGGGCTAACAGGACTCCGGTATTCACCGCGTGACATTTCCCCGAAGGGACAGACACAGGAACGAAGAAGGACACATGCCGGCCAGCCTAAGTGTTCCGGAGCAGTAGCAAGCTACCATGGCTCGGTGGAAACACTAGGAGACATTTCCCCGTAAGAGAGGCTACTAAAGATAAACAACTAGATGGTCAGATCCCACACATACCAAGCATTTCAATAACATACACACAATATGCTCGATATGTGCAAATACAACATGGCATCACAACATGACTCTATGACTCAAGTAATCTATTCAATAGGCTCCGAGGAGCGAGATATTACAAACATGGGTCTCATGACCCAACATTCAGAGCATACAAATCAAGCACAAGCGGAAGCTATCATGTTTGAGTACAGACATCTATAAATGAAAAAGGCTGAGAAGCCTGACTATCTACCAAATCCTGCCGAGGCACAAGATCGTAGCTGAGGTAACAAGCTAAACGTCGAAGACCACGCGGAAATACTAGTGAGACTGAAGTCTCTCTGCAAAAACATAAAATAGGCAAACGTGAGTACAAATGTACCCAGCAAGACTTACATCAGAACTATCTACATATGCATCATTATCAACAAAGGGATGGTGGGGTTTAACTGCAGCAAGCCAGCTTTGACTCGGTGGCTATCCTGAACTACGACTGCGAGTAATTTTTTTGAGGTGGCGCACACGAGTCCACATATTCACCATATCAATACACCACTATGGATCCGCTCCCGTCTCCCTACGAGAACGCCATCCATAGCACTCACGCTTATCTTGCGTATTTTAGAGTGTCCACTTTCACTTGTCTATGAACTGATATAAGCAACCCAGAAGTCCTTTTCCGCGGACACGGCTATTCGAATAGATTAGGTTAACCCTGCAGGGGTGTACTTCTTCACACACGCTCTCACCACTTACCGCCGTTTACACGACATGTACTCGGCAACCTTCAAGCGGAAGCCCAACGTGGGTGTCGGCCACGACCTACCTAATCACCTAAGTCTCTAGTCCAGGTTTATCGCCTATTCGGGTTCCATCCATGAGGAGATCCGGCTGGAGTTTCGCTCACAGCCCCAAACGATGTGAACAGGGTTCCCGAGACACCAAACGGGCGCCCGGTACACCGTGCCACGTGCCTACCGCATCACAGCCCACCCCTACGGTCAGCGCTGCCCACGGCCTCCAGCATACTACAAACACAAGAAACTACTTGCAACTCCTGGACAGAGGACAAGGGTGATCAAGAAGCCGAGAGGGTCCATTGGTTTCGGGCCCAATGCGTGGTAGTAGCTGAATCATGGATCACAAACACAGAACTCAGTTCCTGAGGACGGCTGCAATGAGACAACCCACCATGTACTCCTACATGGCCTCTCACCGCTACCTTTACCAAATCGTGTTCACACACTTAGCTCACACACAGTAGGACAGGTTCACACGCCTCTGATTCATCCCCGATGAATCAGACCTGACTCAACTCTAAGCAGTAGCAGGCATGACAAACAAGCATGAATGAGTAGGCACAACAGGGCTCAAACAACTCCTACTCATGCTAGTGGGTTTCATCTATTTACTGTGGAATGACAGGTCATGCAGAGGATAAAGGGGTTCAGCTACCGCAGCAAGTAACAGATGAATCAGTGTTGTCCTAATGCAGTAAAAGAGAGCAGGAGCGAGAGAGTAGGATTGTATCGAAATGAACAAGGGGGTTTTGCTTGCCTAGCACTTCTGAAGATAACATTGAGTCTTCATCAGTGTCAACGATCACATCATCGGTATCACGTCTATCGAGAGGGGACAAATACCGGCAACACAGAAGGGAACACAATCAATGCAATGCACAATATGATGCATGATCATGACATGGCAAAATGAATGTGTGTTGGGCTAATGCAACTAGCAACAGATTAAATGAAGTTGGTTTGAATATAAAATTCAAATTCAAACTCCATATGTGATTAAATAAATGCCCTTTAATTGATTTGTGCTAAACAGCAGCTATAAGTTGTTCTAACATGCATGAAAATGGTACAGATGGATTCCTTGAATTTTTCTGATAATTTTCCATATATAAATTATTTAATTTGGAGTTACGGTTAATTTTCTATGATTTTTAGAAGTTTTAGGCATTTTCT
>NC_041388.1:575345710-575346830 GCF_002162155.2 Triticum dicoccoides | reverse complement strand
CCGTCGCACGCGCCCGTCATCGCCGTGGCCCGCGCCCTCACCGGCCGTCCCCTGCCCCGACGCGTCGCCGCCTCTATGAGCACCGCGTGTCTGCCGCCCCCGCCGCCGCCGCCGTGCATTTTTTTAATTATACATGTTTTTTTACATGTTTTTAGATTTTCATATATATATGTATGTATGTATCTTTTAGATATATGTTTTTGTAAGTATGTTCATATATGTTTTTTTATGTATGTTCATATAGGTATATATGTATGTATTTTTTTAATTGTAATGATGTTTTAAAAATACATATATGCAAAAGTTAGATTTTTTTTATTAGAAAAGTTTTATCTATATATGTTCTCTGATTTAATACATTTTAGGTTAGTTTCATTTTAAAAAAAGTTTTATATATTTAGGAAGAAGGAATAGAAGAAAGAAGAAGGAAGAAAATGTTTTATATATGAGGGTCGAGAGGGGGTCGACGGTCGAGAGGGGGTCGACGGTCGAGAGGGGGTCGAGAGGGGGTCGTCGAACACGAGAGGAAGAAAAGGATAAAAAAAGAAGAGGAAGAAGAAGAAAAAAAAGAGGAGAAGAAAGAATCTCCTCTATTCTTTCTTCTCCTCTTTTTTTCTTCTTCTTCCTCTTTTTTTATCAAGAACGAGGGTCGTCGAGGGTCGCCGAACATGAGAGGAAGAAGATGATAAAAAAGAAGAGGAAAAAGAAAAAAAAGAGGAGAAGAAAGAATAAAGGAGTTCCTCTCCTCCGTTCTTTCTTCTCCTCTTTTTTTCTTCTTCTTTCTCTTTTTTTATCGGGAACGAGGGTCGTCGAGGGGTCGAGGGTCGAGAGGGGGTCGATGGTTGCCGAGGGGTCGAGGGTCGTCGAACATGAGAGGAAGAAGAGGATAAAAAAAGAAGAGGAAGAAGAAAAAAAGAGGAGAAGAAAGAATAGAGGAGTTCTTCTCCTCTATTCTTTCTTCTCCTCTTTTTTTTTCTTCTTCTTCCTCTTTTTTTATCGGGAACGAGGGTCGTCGAGGGTCGCCGAGTAGTAGAGGAAACCCTAAATAGCAAGTATCGTCGGTGTGAGATACATGTGGCCGTCAGTGTCGGACAGTACATCCATGTCCCACAAGTGACGC
>NC_041388.1:575328170-575344883 GCF_002162155.2 Triticum dicoccoides | reverse complement strand
GCCCATGTCACTTGTGGGACGTGGATGTAGTGTCCGACACCGACGGCCACATGTATCTCACACCCACGATACTTGCTATTTAGGGTTTCCTCTACCGCTCGGTGACCCTCGACAACCCTCGTTCCCGATAAAAAAAAGAGGAAGAAGAAGAAAAAAAGAGGAGAAGAAATAATAGAGGAGTTCTTACTCCTCTATTATTTCTTCTCCTCTTTTTTTCTTCGTCTTCCTCTTCTTTTTTTATCCTTGAAGCATTGTCGAGGCCACCCCAAACCCTAGAGAAGCAGCATTGAGGCCACCCCAAACCCTAGAGAAGCAGCGTCGAGGCCACTAATTAATATTAGTTCTACGTTTGCCACTAATATATCCATCTGTCATGTTTGAATAATAATTTCCATGTTGTAAATAATTGTAGAAACTATGGACACCGCCCGAGACGAAGTACAAGAAGAGTTGTTGGGGGACATAATCGCACGAGGAAGTGATGCCGTCTGCTCGTTGTTTCTCAACGACACCGATGGTATGGAAGCAGCTGGATATGATTATGATGGCTCCGGTGACCTAATGCCGGTGCAAGAAGGAGACCGTGAGGACGGCTCCGGTGACCCAATGCCGGTGCAAGAAGGAGACCGTGATGACGTCTCCGGTGACCGAACCGAGTCCGGCCAGGTATATATATTAGTTAAGCTCTGCTGACTAGCTAATTGATGCATTCATTGTTTTGGTATGTACACATATTAATTAAGTCTTTGTTCTTTTTTCTAGCCCTCCGGATCGAGCACAACTTCGGTAAAGAGACGAGGCCCGAAGAAAAAGTTGAGCTCGGATGAAAAGTTTGAGATCATAGCAATCGCGCCCGATGGCCAACCGATTGAACCCCTCCAGACAAAGAGCGCATTTGTTGCTCAGTGCGGGGTTTTGGTTAGGGACAAGATCCCGATCAGCATCCAGCAATGGTTAAAGCCGGCTACAGAAGAACCTGGGGTGTCTTATGTCAATGATATGCAGAAAAATGATCTTTCGACTGAGCTGAAGTCAAATTTCACCCTATCGTAAGAGGATGATCCGGAGAAGCCAGTTAAAGAGCAAATTAATCAAGTCTTTTGCTCTTAAGAGGATGGCAGAACTATTCAGGAGGTGGAAGAAAGAGCTGAATAAGTTTGTCAAAAATAAAGAGACACCAGAATTCAAGGGCAGATATGAGAAGATTAGAGATCACTGGCCCGCATTTGTGTCCCACAAGACATCGGAAAAGAGTAAGAAGATTTCGGCGACAAACAAGCAAAATGCTGCGAAGAAGAAGCATCACCATCGCACGGGGTCAGGTGGCTACCTCGTAGCCCGGCCTAAGTGGGCCAAGACTGAGAATGATCTGGCTGATAAAGGGATGGAACCAGAGACAATTAACTGGCCAGACCGTTGCCGGACTTGGTTCTTCGGGGCTGGCAGAACCTTGGACCCTGTATCAGGGAAGTGCATTTGGACGAACGATCAAATGGACATACCAGTCAAGAAGCTTCAGCAGTATATCGAAGCAGCGCAGCAAGGGACGTCCGTTCCAGACAAAGAGAACGACGAGCTCACAATGGCCCTCGGGAATCCTGAGCACCCTGGACGGACACGAGGCACGCCAGGCTCCATTCCATGGAAGGTTGGGTTTCCGGACGCAGGCGGTTACAAATGCCAGGAGAGGAGGAAAAAAGTGCAGCAGACCCAAATGCAGGCGCTGCAAGCAAGGGTACAAGCGATAGAGGAACGAGAAGCAAATCGCAGCAAACGAACTGCCGAAGCTTCCCCTGAAGCTACCCAGCCGTCTCAGCGGAGAAGCAACGTGGCTTCCACCGAGCTGCTTCAGTCGGAGCATGTCTTGACGGCTCCTGCCAGCTATCCCGTGGATGCTATCACGGAGTCTCAAAATTGCCACCTTATGATGCAATGGATTAACATGAAGGTCAAGGCGGCTGTTGGCTCTGTTTTTCCTACTGAACCCGCACTAGTAGAAAAAGGGTCAAACGTGAAGCACATTAGTGCCGGTTTGTATTTGAGCCGGCACTAATGTATACATTAGTGCCGGTTCCAACAGCTAGCCGAGCCGCTTTCATTAGTACCGGTTCGTGGCGAAACTTTAGCACCGGTTCGTGCCATGAACCGGTACTAATGAGAGTGGTGGCAGGATGTTGTCAGACTGGGGCCCCTCCAGCCCCTTTATTACCGGTTCTTGGCACGAATCGGTACTAAAGGTCGTCCTACATAAACCCTTCATCCACCCGAGCTCGCTCTGTTCTTCCCCTTTCCCCTCTCCTCTCTGTTCTTCCCCTCTTCCTCTCGAGCTCATCACACATTTTGCCCAAAATTTGTCAAGATTTGAAGGCCCCCATCCATTCAAATGATCACAAAGGTTAGCAACTTTGTCCTTTCATCTCTCATTGCTAGATTAGCTCTTGCAATGCTTTATATAGTGATTAATTTGTGAGTTTAGTAATTTGGGAGGATATATATATATATGTGCTAGTATTTGATTTATATGCAATTTGAGGTCAAAAATAACACTTAGTTTGCATATGTAGATGTGGTTTACTTAGTGCCTTCTAAATCTCCGTCGTAACCACCGTCGATCGCCCGCACCGTCCCGTCGCCGGCACCACCTTGTGGTGAGCCTCTTGTTCATGAAATTTTATATAAAAATTGATGTTTGTGTGATTTGTATATATAGTTACTCATATAATTATCTTACCCCATACGTTGTTTGTTATACATATAGTGCCATGGTTTTGATATCCGTCCCCGTCGGCCCTCGTCCTTGTTATGATTCGGATGTGGTATATATATTCTCTTTTAAAACTAGTTGCATTTCGTGTTTATGACAAATTATGCCCATCAAGTTGACATAGAATTTTTTTTTCTAGGAGGTATGTGAACCGGAAATTCCAACCGATCCTATTGTCGAGAGGTTAAATTTAGTTGAAAGAGAAAACGAGTACTTGAAAGAAAAATTGAAAAGAATTGAGGGGGAGAAGATGGAATTGGAGTTGCATGTTGCCGATGTCGTCGATGATCACAAGATCAAGATGGAGAAAATGCGCTTGAAGATTAGAAAGATTAGAAAATATGCCATCGATAGTGAGGCTTGGTATCATTATGCTGTTGGATCCATTGTTACCTTAGTTGCGATCTTGATCGTATTTGTTGTTGCATTTAAATGCTTTAGCTAGAGAGTTATTTTTTTGTTGCATTTAAGTGTTGTATGAACTTTATGTATGAACTTGTATTAATTTGGTCTATTCGGTGTTGTGTAATGAAGATGAGCCGGCAATGGATGTACGATGACCGATGCTCTCCCCAGTTCATTGAGGGCATGCATACTTTTCTGCTTGCGGCTGAGGCAAACAAGCGGGCGGATGGTTTTATGCCTTGTCCATGTGCTTGCTGTAAGAATGGTCACAATTACTCTATGTCAAGAACCATTCACGTCCACCTGTTTAAGTCCGGTTTCATGCCCCACTATAATTTTTGGACCAAGCACGGAGAAAGAGGGGTTATGATGGAAGACAATGAAGAAGAAGAGGACGACGACAGCTATCCTGGCCATGGGTTCCCTGAATACGATGATACAACAATGGGGGAAGAAGCTGAGCCGGCAATGCGGGAAGAAGCTAAAGAAGAGGCATCAGATGAGCCCGTTGATGATCTAGGTCGGGCCATTGCCGATGCAAAGAGAAACTGCGCAAGTGATTTGGAGAAGAAGAAGTTGCAGTGCATGTTAGAGGATCACAAAAAATTGTTGTACCCGAATTGCGTAGGTGACAAGAAAAAGCTGGGCACCACACTGGAATTGCTGCAATGGAAGGCAGAGAATGGTGTATCTGACAAGGGATTTGGAAAGTTGCTGGTAATGATAAAGGATATGCTTCCAAAGGACAACGAATTGCCCGAGAGTACGTACGAAGCAAAGAAGGCTGTCTGCCCTCTAGGGTTAGAGGTGCAGAAGATACATGCATGCCCTAATGATTGCATCCTCTACCGCGGTGAGTACGAGGATTTGAATGCTTGCCCGGTATGTGGTGCATTGCGCTATAAGATCAGCCGCGATGACCCTGGTGATGTCAAGGGCGAGCGCCCCAGGAAGAAGATTCCTGCCAAGGTGATGTGGTATGCTCCTATAATACCACGGTTGAAATGTTTGTTCCAAAACAAAGAGCATGCCAAGGCGATGCGATGGCACAGAGAAGACCGTAAGAAAGATGGAAAGTTGAGAGTATCCGCTGACGGGTCGCAGTGGAGAAAAATCGAAAGAAAGTACGGGAAGGAGTTTGCAGATGACGCAAGGAGCGTATGGTTTGGTCTAAGAGTAGATGGCATTAATCCTTTTGGGGAGCAGAGCAGCAACCATAGCACCTGGCCTGTGACTCTATGTTTGTATAACCTTCCTCCTTGGTTGTGCATGAAGCGGAAGTTCATTATGATGTCAGTGCTCATCCAAGGCCCTAAGCAACCCGGCAACGACATTGATGTGTACCTAAGGCCATTAGTTGAAGAACTCTTACAACTGTGGAATGGAATAGGTGTACGTGCGTGGGATCAGCACATGGGGGAAGAATTTGACCTAAAGGCGTTGCTGTTCGTGACCATCAATGATTGGCCTGCTCTCAGTAACCTTTCAGGACAGACAAACAAGGGATACCGCGCATGCACGCACTGTTTGGACGATACCGACAGTATATATTTGACTAATTGTAAGAAGAATGTGTACCTGGGACATCGTCGATTTCTTCCGAGCAGGCATCCCGTAAGAAAGAAAGGCAAGCATTTCAAAGGTGAGCCGGATCACCGGACGAAGCCTCGCCACCGTACTGGTGCTGATTTACATGATATGGTCAAGGATTTGAAGGTGGTCTTAGAAAGGGTCCTGGTGGACAACCTGTTCCGAATGACGCTGACGGACGCGCACCCATGTGGAAGAAGAAATCTATATTTTGGGACCTGCCCTATTGGAAAGACCTAGAGGTCCGCTCTGCAATCGACGTGATGCACATGACGAAGAATCTTTGTGTGACCCTGCTTGGCTTCTTGGGCGTGTATGGGAAGACAAAAGATACACCTGAGGCATGAGAGGACCAGCAACGTATGCATGGAAAAGACGGCATACATCAGGGTCATGCAAGCTACGCTCTTACCAAAGAAGAGAAAGAAATCTTCTTTGAATGCCTGCTTAGTATTAAGGTACCGTCTGGCTTCTCGTCGAATATAAAGGGAATAATAAACATGGCAGAGAAAAAATTCCAGAACCTAAAGTGTCATGACTGCCACGTGATTATGACGCAACTGCTTCCGGTTGCATTGAGGGGCTTCTACCGGAAAACGTTCGATTAGCCATTGTGAAGCTATGTGCATTTCTCAATGCAATCTCTCAGAAGGTAATCAATCCAGAAATCATACCAAGGTTAGAGAATGATTTGGTGCAATGTCTTGTCAGTTTCAAGTTGGTGTTCCCACCATCCTTCTTCAACATCATGACGCACGTCCTAGTTCACCTATGCGAAGAGATTAACGTTTTGGGTCCTGTATTTCTACACAATATGTTTCCCTTTGAGAGGTTCATGGGAGTCTTAAAGAAATATGTTCATAACCGTGCTAGGCCAGAAGGAAGCATCTCCAAGGGCCGTCAAAATGAGGAGGTCATTGAGTTCTGTATTGACTTTATTCCTGACCTTAAGCCGATTGGTGTTCCTGAATCGCGGCATAAAGGCAGACTGGATGGAAAAGGCACGCTAGGAGGGTAACAAATAATATGTATGGAGGACATTCTCTCACTGAAGCACACTACACAGTTCTACAGAATTCCGCCTTGGTGGCTCCGTATATGGATGAACACAAGAATTTGCTACGCTCCAAACACCCGGAGCGGTCTGATGACTGGATTACACGTGAACAAACCAGGAGTTTCGCCAGCTGGTTGCAGACACGTACCATGCATGACGCCTCTATTGAAGATGACCTGTACTTGCTGTCCCAGTTACCATCTTCGAATACAATGACTTTCAAAGGGTACGAGATAAATGGTAATACATTTTACACGATCGCCCAAGATAAGAAGAGCACCAACCAAAACAGTGGTGTCCGCTTTGATGCAGAAACCAAGACGGGAAAGGAAACATATTATGGTTATATACATGACATATGGGAACTTGACTATCGACGTGGTTTGAAGGTCCCTTTGTTTCGGTGCAAATGAGTCAATATGACATGAGGCGGGGTAACGGAAGACCCGCAGTACGGAATGACAACAGTGGATCTCAACAATCTTGTGTATGCAGACGAACCATTCGTCCTAGCCAATGATATGGCACAGGTTTTCTATGTGAAGGACATGTCTACCAAGCCAAGAAAAAGAAAAGATAAGAAAGCGAATGCATCGTACGATGAGCCAAAGCGGCACATAGTTCTTTCTGGGAAGAGAAACATCGTGGGAGTGGATGACAAGACAGACAAGTCAGAAGATTATGAAAAGTTTGATGAAATTGCTCCATTCACAGTGAATATTGACCCGAGCATCCCATTAAATGATGAAGATTTTCCATGGTTACGGCGCAAAGGAACACACGCGAAGAAAAAGTTTCACACCCAAAGATCTGGGATGTGATCGGCTTCACTATCATCACTTTCTTCTGTGTTTCACACCCAGAAGGGAATCTCTGTAATAGTTAGGGTAGTTAATTATGTGTTTTGGCATTTGAAACGCGAAGAACTTTTATGTGCAAACAAATTCTTTCATGCCTTTACTGATTTTTAAAGTTAAGTTATTCACAAACTAGTGATTCACACTAATTTCAAATAATTCAAAATTTAAACTATTCAAATTTGAAAATTACGGGCACTAACAGAAAGTTTGTAATTTTTTGTACCTAAAGCAAAAATATTCACAAAGAAACTCTAAATACACAAAAAAAACAACTCAAAAATAAATAAAGCAAAAAAATAAAAAAAGCCCGCCTACTAGGCCAAAGCGGCCGGCATACGACTAGAAACCCAACCTATTGTTGGGCCAGGTTGCAGGCCCGCAAAGGCCCAGTAGGCCAACAGGGCAGCATAGAACATGTAGGCCCAGTAGGCCTGCTTTGGAGAGGAGCTCGAGAGAGCTACCGCATGGGGGTTTATAAACCAGTGCGGTCGCCCCTCGGCTAGCGAGGTGGGACTAAACTTGCCGCACAGCACCTGCGCCAGCGCACCCCCTTTAGTACCGGGTCGTGGCACCAACCGGTACTAAAGGGGGGGGCCTTTAGCACCGGTTGGTGCCACCACCCGGTACTAAAGGGGGTCGCTTTCCGCCGCTTGGCCTGGCCACAACAGGCCTTTAGTACCGGTTGGTGGCTCCAACCGGTACTAAAGGCCCCTCCTATATAAACAACACTTACGAAAATTTCAGTTTCTCACATGCTTCTTCTCCTCTGCACCGTCGCCCGCCACGCCCCCCGTACGTCTCCATCCCTCGTCGCCGCCCCGTCCTCGTCGTCGCCGCCCCGTCGTCCCCATCCCCGCCGTCCCCGTCGTCACCGCCGCCCCGTCCCGGCCCGTCCCGCGTCGTCCCCATCCCCGTCACCGCCACCCCGTACGTCCCCGTCGTCGTCGCCGCCCCGGCCCGTACGTCCCCGTCCCCGTCATCGCCGCCCCGTCCATGTCCCCGTCGTCGTCATCCCCGTCGTCGCCGCGCCCGTCGCCATCCCCGTCGCCGCCCCCCGTCGCCTCTCGCCTCGCCGGTGAGCGCGCGCACACACACATACATTTTTTGTTTTTTAGTTATACAAATAGTTAGAAATTTTTCTGTTTTTTAGAAATTGTTAGAAATTTTTCTGTTTTTCAGAAATAGTTAGAAATGTTAGAATTGTTAGAATAGTTAGAAACGTTAGAATTGTTAGAAATTTTTCTGTTTTTTAGTTATAAAAAAGTTAGAATTGTTAGAAATTTTTCTGTTTTTTAGAAATAGTTAGAAATGTTAGAATTGTTAAAATAGTTAGAAATGTTAGAATTGTTAGAAATTTTTCTGTTTTTTAGTTATAGAAATAGTTATAAAAAAGTTAGAATTGTTAGAAATTTTTCTGTTTTTTAAAAATTGTTAGAAATTTTTCTGTTTTTAAGAAATAGTTAGAAATGTTAGAATTGTTAGAATAGTTAGAAATGTTAGAATTGTTAGAAATTTTTCTGTTTTTTAGTTATAGAAATAGTTATAAAATAGTTAGAATAGTTAGAAATTTTTCTGTTTTTTAGTTATAGAAATAGTTATAAAAAAGTTAGAAACTTTTCATTTTTTTAGTTCTAGAAATATTAGAAATGTTATAGAAATGTTAGTTATATAGAAATGCTAGAAATTTTAGTTATCAAAATCCAATCATTAAAAAAATGTTACTTTTTGCGGGCATATAGCTAGTATTTGTTCTCGACGATGCCCGGCCCGCATCCTCGCCGTCGACCCGTCCGCGACGACGTCCGACTGACCCATGTCTGGGGCTGGGCTCTGCCGGGCTGGCACTGGGAGGTGCTGCCTGGAGGGGCGCGCCGCTTGATGAGGAACCCGGCCCCGGGTCTCGTCGTCGACCCTGATCTCATTTGGTGGCGTTCGCGTGGGCCAGTTTCGGTGCGGAGGGAGCCGGCACCGCCGAAGGTGGTACGTCGTCGTGTCAGGGAGGAGGACGAGCACGTCCATCGCTACATGGTTGCGTTAGAGGGCGGCAGGTTCTCCAATACCTGCAGTTTCTTCAGGGATCTCACTTCAGCTATGATCCTGTGAGGGTTCCTTGTCTTTGGGTGTCCACCGCCCGCGCCGCAGGAACCGCGAGTGTCCTAGATTCTTCTGTAGTCTTCGATCTTTATTAGCTACCTAGCCAGTGATGTACTCGATATATAATATTCAAGACGATGTATTCGAGATTATATATTATTCGAGACGATGTATTCGAGATTATATCTATTATTTGAGACGATGTATTCGAGATTATATCTATTATTCGAGACGATGTATTCGAGATTATATCTATTATTCGAGACGATGTATTCGAGATTATATCTATTATTCGAGACGATGTATTCGAGATTATATCTATTATTCGAGACGATGTAATTTGAATACTAAATTGTTTTATATTTCTTTTGGCATAGTTAAATAAAAGCTATGGCGGACAATACCAACAGAGAGGGAGAACAGACCATGTTCGATATAATACGCGGGCCAGATGATGATCAGAATGAAGAAGATTATGACAGCTCCGAATTTCTAAACAACACCGGAGAGGGTGATATGATATTCGATCGCGACGACCGAATTGATGAAGTCATGAACTACGATTATGACAACACCAGAGAGGTATATATATTTATATAAGAAGGCATCTAGTGATCATCACATGTTTTAAATGAGTTGAAGATATATTAACGAATCAATCTTTCTTCTTTCAGCCATCCGGATCAAGCAAATCTTCAGGCAACAGGACGAAACGAGGCCCGAACAAAAAGTTGAAGGAGGGCATAAAGTATAATATCGAGGCAATCAAACCTAATGGCGAACCATTAGCGCCTAAGAAGATTGCGGACAAGTTCGTTCGTTAGTGCGCAGTTCTTGTGAAGGACCAACTCCCGATCTCCCTTCCAGAATGGAGAAAGCCAGCAAAGCCACGTCAGATCTTACTTTTGTCGACGACAGACAAAAAAGTCTGCTTTGGGATACTCTCATGGAACATTTCACCCTACCAGATCATTTCACAGAAGCAGATGTGCAGAAAGTCAAGGACGCTGCTCTTAGGAAGATGGCGGTTGCATTCAAGAACCACAAGAATCGTGAATGGGACAAGTACGTCAAGGGAGGAAGGAGGACTCCAGTATTCGAGGGAACACTAGAGAATCAAAGTGCTCATTGGGACGATTTCGTGAAATTCAAGGATTCAGAATTATCTAAGGAACGGTTAAGAATAAACAAGGCCAATGCCGCAAAAAAGGATAAGTTCCATAAGCTAGGGCCAGGTGGCTATGCGGTGGGAATGCCTAAGTGGGATAAGTCTGAGAAAGAGATGCTGGATGCAAGTGTCACTCCAGAAACATTGAGCTGGCCCCCCAGGTGCAGGACTTGGTTCTATACGCATGGGGGGAGTTGGACCCGAAGACAGGCAAAGTTTCCAAGAAGGCATGTCTGAACGGAGCCGAAGATAAGCTACTTGTTGCAATAGAAGAGGCTCAATCCGGGTTGTTCGAGCCCAACAGAGAGAACGACGAGCTTAAGCGTGCCCTGGGAAATCCTGAACACCCGGAAAGAACACGAGGCATGGGCGCTATTCCGTGGTATGAGGGGTTTTCAGACTGGAACGCCGACTACAGAACCCGTGCGAGAAAGAAGATTGCGGAGGAGAAGAAGAGGAAGATGGGGGAGGAGCAGAGGAAGCTCGACTATGAACGCCTTCAAGGCCTAGAATCAGCGCACGCGGACTTGGCAATCAAATTCCAGCGGCAGCAGGAGCAGATCGACTCACTTAGCCAGCAAAGGGGGTCTCAGCAGCTGCAACAGCTAGCGAATGATCCAACATTGGATACCACCGCCCCATCCATGCCGAGAAGCAGCATGGGTTCTGCCCCGTTTGACGCAATGCTGGATAGATACCCTGTGGATGATATCGCGGAGAACACTAACTGCGAGCTACACTTCAAAACTAAGAACATATCCTTGAAGGTGGCGGACGATGTTGCTTATACAAATTCCCCCGATGCAACCTTCCATTGCAACCCGATTCCAGCAGGCTATGCTCGTGTCGTGGTTGATGAGGTGGTGGACCAATATTCGGGGCTAGAGCTTGACATTCCTAGAGGTGACGAGGAGCACACACTCGGAGATGCCAAACATCGTATCATCCTATGGAGAAAGGATTGCATCATCTTTCGAAGGCCATCGACACCGCGTCACCCGACTCCTCGTCGAAGTTCGCCACCGAGTCAGCAGACTCCCGCTCCTCCAAGTCCACCAACGCATGAGGCCACTCCTCCTCCTCCAAGTCCGGCAAAGTGTCAGGCCACTCCTCCTCCAAGTCCGACACAGCGTCAGACGTCCACTCCTCCTCCAAGTCCGGCACAACCTCAGGCCACTGCAAGTCCGGCATAGCTTCAGGCCACTCCTCCTCGTCCAACTCAGCCCCGTCAGCCGTCTCTGCCGCCTTAGCAATCGCAGAAGAGACACCCCGTAGCTATGGTGCGTAGCGGTACGAGTCGAGGTCATAGTACAGGAAGTACAGGCGGAGGCAAGCGATATAAATATGGTCCAAACCTCACTACTCCTCTTCCCGAGAGGGCTTACGACAGGACCAAGGAGCAAACCAATGCCATAGTGCGAGCAGAAGTCGACGCCCATTTTGGACCAAAACCGCCACCGCCGCCAAGGGAGAAAGTGCATGTGGAAGTAGTTGACCACTTCATTCGTATGGCTCAACCACCAGCTCCTAAGCCTGTTGACACAGACTATGAGCACCACATCAGGAAGTTACATCGACAACGTCTACAGAAGAAGGCGAGCTCGAGCTCGAGCAAACGACAAGCAGCTGTCAAAAAATGCGGGAAAACCGTTGCCCAGCTGGGAGAACAAGCGACGCAATCGATCCCCCCGCTTGTTGTGCCGCGAACAACATGTGACAGTATGCGCGCCCAATATTATTGTGGGCAAACAGTTTACGTTCCCGAGGTGGGCGATGTGGTAATAACCCAGGAGCATATAATGCAGGCTGAAACTCTCAAAATCACTGTTGGACAACTCCTCGAGATCGAGGACATGCCTGTGCTTACAGAGGAGGAAATAAAACAGAAATATGCCCGGGGCCAACCTTTGGTCAAGCCAGAAGAGGTCAAGAAGCTCCTAACGAGAATGTATGAATTGCATCAATGGTACATCAACATTACCAAGAGATCTGATCGAGAGTCCCTCATGGTGCAAGTCAAGAAGGATCATTACTACCATGAGAATGTTGTGACCGTTGAGTATTCTGAACTGTTTCAGTTATACAATCAAGACGCACTCGACGAATCTATCGTTAGTTGCTATTGTCTGTAAGTGATTTCTTTCTGTAATTTAAGTCTCAAGCTAGTTGTAGTGATCCTTTTGATCAAGCATTACCTGTAATTATCCTCACTATATTCTTTTCTGTGGTATTATGCAGGATGAAGATGTATGAAATGAGAAAAGGTGGACGCTATGGCATTGGGTTCATTGACCCAAACACCGTTAATGAATACACATGGAAAATAAACAAGCATTATGAAAAGCAGGTAGAGGACAGCATGCTAGAGTTCTTGAAGCGCCTCAAATACAATGAAGATATACTACTTCCTTACAACTTCCAGTGAGTCACACTTTCTTGTACTACAAATTCTCTGTTTTTGCCTACTAGCTAGCTACATGTTTTTGCTTACATATGCCCGCTTAATTAAGACATGCAAATGTGTGTGCATGCAGATTTCACTGGATCTTGTGTATCATTAAAGTTGACGCCAGAACAGTTCAAATACTGGACTCACTACTCAAAGCAAATAGTGACTATAACATCTTGTTTGGGATAGTCAACAGGTAATTTCAATCATTATTAACTATATATCTCGACCTATTTAGTTCGTCATTTCATGATATGAACTATTTAATAACCCCTTTATTCATTTTCTTTGTCGGCGGGCAGGGCTTGGGCAAGGTTCATCAGCATCACGGAAGGCGAATGGAAACGACAGCTGAAATGGTTTCAACCCAAGGTAAGTAATTAAGTAGTAGTAGCTAGCTAGCTAGCTGCCATCTCTTTAATTATCATGCTTGATTAATTATTAACTGATCAAATTAAATTCCATTCTCGTAATAAAGGCCTTGAAGCAAGCGCTGGGGACTGATCTGTGTGCATTCTGCGTTTGCGAGAACATTCGCATGATGGCATCCGAAAGGAGCAGATCTCAAAGACAGGAATGGGTACGCTTGTCAGAACACTATTCACAATTTTGACATCATTATCGATATCTAGTCACACAACTAATACACATGCATATTGATCTCCTTCTTAACAGTTCAAAGAGGTGCGGGACAAGCTCCTAGAAACGGAGCGCGTAGAAGCACTTCAAGAGGAAATAGCGGGATTTTTGCTCGACCAGGTCATAAATCCGAATGGAGAATACTATTACCCGCTACCGCCCCCATCGACCAGGTCATGAACCACTTCCAATTGTCATCGTACTCCAAAGGCACCAATTAGGCTAATGCCACTGGCTCCGAAGGCAACATGTATATGTAGGAGAAATTGTATATAGCTATACATGTGTGTATGTGTGAATTAATATGGTGGTTTGTGAGACATTGATGATATATATATGATTGGTTCTACTAGAAATTCTATTTATATATATATGCATAACGTGTACAATGTGTAGTATCGTAAAATACCAGCAAACGAAAAAGAATTAAAATGGAAAACACAAAATTAAATGAAAAAGAAATCATAAAACGAAAAAAAATCCAAACATTTTAGTACACCAACCGGTACTAAAGGGCTCCCGGCCCCCGGAGCTGGCTCGTGCCACGTGCTTGCCCTTTAGCACCGGTTCGTGCTGAACCGGTCCTAAAGGGGGGGGGCCTTTAGTGATCACACTTTAGTGCCGGTTATAGAACCGGCACTAAAGGGCCTTACGAATCGGTGCTATTGCCCGGTTCTGCACTAGTGCCGGCGCAACTTTTCACTGCCGGCCGATTCCAGAAGGATATGCTAGGGTGATGGTGAATGAAATAACAGAGGGATTTGAGGACCTCCAGCTTGACCATCCTACCGGTGAAGGGGAGACTCGGCTGGGTTCTGCTCTGAAGACTCCATGCCTATGGCGGAAGGAGCTCATCAACCTTCCGAACTGGACGCCTCCGCCTCCTCCTCCTCCTACGGCGAGTCAGGGCACTCCGCCTCCTCCACCGCCTCCTCCTTCGGCGTGCGACGATCAGGGCACTCGGCCGGCTCCTTCTCCGGCGCGTGGCGGCACTCCGCCTCCTTCTCCGCCTGCGCCGGCGCGCCCGAGCAGCCAGCCTCCTCCTTCTCCGCCTCGTCAGCAAGGGCGGAAGAGACCTGCCGCCGCTCTGGCTGCTCCGGCACGTCTTAGTCCTTCTCCTCCGCCTCGTAAGCAAGTAAAGAAGACAACCGCTCCGTCTGCTCTGCCGGCGTCTAGCAGTACAGCCAGAGACGGGAGGACATACAGATTTTGTCCTTCTCTGAAGACTCTAGAGAAGTTACCATACGAGAGGACCCCGGAGGAGAATGCCGAGATCGCGCGAGAAGAAGCGAGGAACTTCTTTGAAGGGGTGAAAGCAAAGAAACATCCACCTCCGGAGGAGAAGGTAGATCCGGTGAAAGCGAAGCGCACTCTAGCTGCCCTGACAAAACCACCCAAGTCTCCGCCGAAAGGAAACTATGAGCGCATTATTGGAAAGGAATTTGCCGAAGTGGAGCGGTCGGGAAGTACTGTCAGTGATCAAAGGCTGAAAGAACGACGAGCTGGGAAACAAATTGCACAGCTCGGCGAACAAGCGAAGCAATCGTGCCCCCCGCTCAAGGTGCCTAGCGACATCATCGCTAATGATCCGAGGATGGTGCCCGATTATAGCAATCTTGGAGATTACCTGCCCGACGATGTACATTATGATTTCATGGAGGTGCAGATACAAAGATACGAGTACGGGAAGTCTCTCGTCAAAGATGAAAGATCTCTATCAATGATGATGCGAAGATTGCATGATTGGTACTTGAAAATCTGCAGAGTCTGGGGGGAGGAGTACTTTGTATGTGAGAGTTAAAAAGGAGCATGACCTCGTTGGAATTGATCTGTTGCCTGTCCTATTTGAGGAGTTCTTTCAGTTTTTCAATCAATTGGCCCTCGGTAAAGCAACGGTCACCTGCTACTGTCTGTAAGTAGTACTACTTCTATCATTAAGTCTCTCTATATAGCTCAGCTCTTTCATTGCATGTATTTATAATTATCCTTACTATATTATGCAGATTGAAGATCGTCGAATTAAAGAAATGACAAATCGGTGATATTGGGTTCATTAACACAAATATCATAGATGCAACTCAGGTTAAATTTCATGCCGCAGATACCGAGGCCAACTTGCTACGATCGTTGGTAATAAATGAAAACAAAGATATAATACTCTTTCCTTACAACTTCAAGTGAGTGTTACTGTCTTGTGCGTATTCGGTTTCCCTTATATATTAGTCAAGATTATAGTAATGTAATTGATGAGTTATGCATGCGTGTGCAGTTTCCACTATATTCTCCTAGAGATTAAGCTTGAGCAGGGACTAGTAACCGTCTTAGACTCAAGACGAAAAGATCCCCAGGACTATGCGGACATGACTCAAATGCCCGAGAAGTAAGTTAAATCGATCATTATTCACCATATCAGCAACTTTGTTCATTTCCTGATATATCAAGTAGTTTTCTTTGTCTGGCAGGGTTTGGAAAAAATTCACCAAAAAAGCTCCGGGACTCCCGAAAAAGCTGCAATTTAGACACCCGAAAATAAGTACTATAGTAGCATGTTCCGTGCATCTTCTATTGATTCAAGCGCTAGTTTCATCAATACCATTTGGCATTCTTGCTTATCAGTTTGATTGACCTCTATTTCTTGTAAAGTGGTCGTGGCAGGAACAAGAGAATGATTTCTGTGGATACTACGTTTGCGAGTCCATCCGCCACACGACCTGTGAGCGGGGCTACTCTGACGAACAATATGAAGTGCGTAAATAACAACATTCACAATTTTATTTTTATTACCATCATTTGTGTTGAGTTTCATTCATTCATATATATATATATATATAGGTCGCGCTATTCGTCACCCTGGGTGAGGAATAGTTATTCTTCACCCCCTCCCCTCTATTTTACGATCAATGCACCGTAATTTTACGTTCCGTAAGTTTTATCTTATTTCCGACGCAAAAAGGGACCGTAAGAAAATATATAATCGCCGTAAAAAATATTTTATATTATGTAAAATTACAAACATAAAAACATAGACTAAAATACACATAAACTATAAATTTTCTTGTCTTATGACCTATATTTTTATTTTCTTATGTCAAATTTTACGTAGTGAATCAATATGAATGTAACTATTTGAATTCGAAATGTAATTTAATTATGAAATGATCGTAAGATTACCTCAGATGAAGAATAACTTATTCTGCAGCCTGGGTGATGAATAGTAACACTATATATATGTATTGACCCCCTTCTTCAAATTAGATGTTTCGGAAGCGGGATGAACTCCTAGCACCAGCTCGCATGCGAGCAATTCAAGAGGAATTGGAGGCATTCTTTCTTGACCACGTGATCGCTGAAGACAGAGAATACTATGTGGACCATGAGTCCGTATGTTAGGAAATTATATTTGTAAGAGATAATTATTGAATATATGTAGCCGGTAGTGTTGGATAGATATACGAGAACTTGTTGTTCGACCAATCTCTCAGAGAAGGAGAGGTGGTCGATATCACTTTTCTCTGTATGCATATATGTTCATGACGATCCTCTGTTTCCTTCGTTTGCTTACTAGCTAGCTAGCGTGTCTAGTCCTCTCTATACGTATGTATAGTACGTAGCGTCGACCAAGCACGGACATAAGAGAGGACACTTCTCTCTATTAATTATAGCTAGCTAACACAATATATGAAACAC
>NC_041388.1:575323420-575327573 GCF_002162155.2 Triticum dicoccoides | reverse complement strand
CACAGAAATGCTGACGCGTGGATGCCTATTGGTCCCGGTTGGTGCCACCAACCGGGACCAAAGGCCCTCCTGCCTGGGCTCCGCGCACAGGCCACGTGGAGGCCCATCTGTCCCGGTTCTGGATTGAACCGGGACTAAAGGGATAGGGCATTAGTACCGATCCTTTAGTCCCGGTTCAGGAATCGGGACAAAAGGCCCTTACGAACCGGGACAACAGGCCCTTTTTCTACTAGTGCCCTTCTGCTCCATGCCGCTGGGAACCGCCATCGTCGACGTGTCAAATGCAACGCCACACCTCCTTCGCAAACACCACCTGCCGCCATTGGTCCCATCCCCTCCACTTGCAGTTCCTCTGCACTCCCAACCGAGCCCCAAGACCCCTGACACCACCTCTAGGAAGGGGACGACGTGAAGCACTACTGCTGCCAAATCCGAAGAGGATTGTAGGGTTTCACCCGACATAAGATCAGTGTGGGTAGATTGGGCCCTCAGATGCACCTTCATGATGGAAAGCGGCGCCCATGGACGTGGCCTCCGCTGGGCCGGTCAGACCGGCCAAGATTTCCACCGGACCCAAGGTACACCACCAGGGCTCACTATCATCAGAGCCTGCAGCCGCAAACCACCGGGATGACAAGAGAGGTAGCAGGAGGAAGGGGAACCAGCAGATCTGATGCCGCGACCACCGAAGGATCACCGGCTGCCCGATCCGATCCCTGGCAGCCCACCTACCCTGTCGCGCCCGGACGAGGAGGTCGGCCTAGGGGCCGCCGCCTGGATCCAGCGGCCTCCGCCCCAGATCAGGCAGAGCATCGCCAGGCTGGCGCCAGGGCCGCACCTAGGAACCGTCCGGCCACCACGCTACCGCACTCATGGAGACCGCCGTGGGCCAGATCAGCGCCGCTGCCATAGATCAGGGCATCATCCTTAAGATCGGGGATCCCGCGCATCCCTAGCCTGGAGTGAGAGGGCGATGCCTCCGCCGCCGTCGCACACACGGGCTTAGCCCGGCGCCGACCAACGACGGCGACAAAGGGGAGAGCAGGAAGAAGGAGGGGGCCGGCGGCGGAGGGTTGGGACCCCTCGGTCGCCCGCGCGGGGCGACGGAGCGGGAGGGAGAAGGGGGGTTTGCACTTATTGCCTTCGTCCGCTTGCTCGCCGTCTGCAAGCCACGCCGAGTAATCAGCAGCAGCAACGCCATGCACAATAAACACTCGTAGCCAGCAGCAGCACGGCCGCGCGAAGTACAAACAGCAGCAGTATGCTAGGAGCCAGCAGCAGCAACACCATGCACGTGCAAGGAGACAGCTACAGTAGTGGTGCAATGCATACTACACCACGCATACGCATGAGGATAGGCTGGTGCGCGCCAGTTGCCAGGTGGCTTAAATTAAACGTAGACGGAGCCTATTTGGGGCACGCGGGTAGTGGAGGCACTGGCATTTTCACCTCGTGTCGTCATCTATTCACATGTGATAATGCACATTCTGCTGAACTTAAAGCACGCAAGGAGGGAATTGCGTTGGCACTGGAATGGAGCTCACTTCCGTTCATCATCGAAACAGATAGTGCTGAAGCTGCTGCGATGATCTCCAGCACCTCTGTGACAGGTCACAACATGCTGCCCTTGCCCAGGAAATCTCAGTTTTGATCAGTGAAAAAAATAGCACGCTATAGTGTTTTGAGAAATGTCTCGCTAAAAAAAAATATGTACAATGTTTCGTTAATAGCACGCTATAGCGCGATATAGCACGCTAATAGCATATTTTTAGGACGACACTATTTTGTCATACCATGCTATTCTTTTTCATTGGTTTTGATGAGAGGGGACAGAGAGATTAAATCCACACTATTAAGAGGGAGTGTAATCGTGTAAGCCATGAACTAGCTCAGATTAGGAGGGGTGAAATTAGGACGGACGGGTCCTAAAAGGGTTGTACAACTGTGTGGACTATATCTTCTTGATCCAGATTAATTAATACAAGTTGGTGCACCTGCACGCGTGCGTGAGTCAGGGAGCGGGCAAATCGAAACGAACAGAGGAAGCGAGGGACCTTGACGAGTGAACATAATATAACACCCTAATCCATACAAATATGATCTGTGGGAGTGAGGGCGTACATGCAGATGTACGTGCGGGTGCTATCCATAAAAGAATTATGGGTTTGACGATTAACAAATCGATATTAATTAAGATGAATTGATTCCATTAACATGATGAATAATAATGGGAATGTGGCTCAGATGGTAGAGCACTATACGCCGAAGGCATAGAGGTCGGGGGATCGATACCTCCCATCTATTTTTCTCTTTGTTTTCCCTATGCAGATAAAATCAATTATTGGCTAATTAAAATACGTACGGATGTCGGAAACTGCATGCATGCATCCGGATTGGAATTGCACGCACGCACACGCACTCCCCTCACTCGGGACGGACCGCCTTTGATGAACCGTTAATTTTTATTTACTTTTTGCGGGGGAGATGAACCGTTAATTAATTACGCTTCTGCACGTCTCAACGCCCCATGACCTCTTGAGCTCGCCGCAGGCACACATTTGTTGGAAAAAGAAAAATCGGCCACCCACATAGTCACCGGAGCTGTCACCCCATTGCCTCCCTTCGCGGACGGGATCGAGCGGAGGGGGAAACCCCATGATGTCACGCATGGCGATGGCACTGTTTTTTGTACAGCTTCACGGCAGCCATCCTGTGTCGAGGTGACACGGCATGGATGACCATGGAAAAGAGGCTGTATGGGTCGGCGACATACAATAACAACTGTGCCGCATATCACGATTGGATGCGCAAACATTTCTACTCCTTCATGACACAGAATATAGCAGGTGACATATAGACAGCATCAGGCTCGAGACACGGAGGATAGACCCGAGCACAAATGTTACATGCGCTATTACAACTACCTCTTCAAGTCCCGCGGCAAGCTATTGTGGAGGTCCGTTTACTCGAGCATGAATGGTACGATAAAAACATGGACACCAATGACCCCGTGGTACCGGCGCTAGCAGTGATGGTGCATGCAGTGGAAGAAGAAGTGGGCGGTGGCAAGATCAAGATGCAAATGGGTGGAGAGAGATGGCCGGAGTTTGGGTGATCATGCCATGTTCTTTGGGTTCCCCATGAGCTTCACTGCAGACTCCACCCAGCTAGACATGGACGGTGGGTGTGCCTGCTTTGTATTCTTACATTGCTTGTTAAAGTACAACTTCATCACCGGCGAAACTAAGGTCGTCGAGTTGCCACGTCCCAGGTGGATTTCCCGTGATGCACACCTATGGCTCCAACCATAATCTGTGATTGTTCCGATCGAAGAAATTCAAAAAAGAATTAGGATCCAGCCAGACAGAAAAGAAGACCAAAAAGGAAAAATGTGTGCAATTCAGTGGGTTCATAAGTGGTTTTTGGGAATTTCGTAGTACATGATGAAGTTTTGTCCCACAAATTGTTTGCAGAGTTTCACCTGATTTTGATATCATCGAAACAATAAACATTATTTCCTTTGCAGTTTAATTTCATAACTTTGAGTATAGAATTACGGTTAGAAGACGTGAAATTCATGGTAGAGACAAACTGGACACTTAGGGGAATTATAATAAGGGGTCCAATGTGGCATTTGGCCTATGAAAACGAGGGACATGAAAAACTGATGGAAGTTGACTCTCATGCAAAAACCCACCTCTTTGTGTGCTCGTATGCAAATGCAGTCTCCCCTGAAATTTTAAAATTGTTAAGTTAGGATCATTTCATAGTTCGTCATCTCTTCACACTTCCAGCTACCGCTAATATAAAAAAAGGGGCCTCCTCTGCGTGCTCCCGTCACTAGCTCGAGGAATCCATCTCTCTTGCACGGCGGATGATAGCTCGAGGACCTGAGGCGTCTTGAGCGATGTGATATTTTTTTTTTCACTCGTCACAATGCACAACCATATTTTCTAGTAAATAAGAAAAAAAAGATAGAGTGGAGGTTGCAAAAAGTACTGGTGATGATTATAGATACAAAACTGGTTACTTATAGATTGGCTGTTATAGTTTGCTGATATCTGTGGAGATTATATTGCCGCACAACCATATTTTCTAGTAAATAAGAAAAAAAAGATAGAGTGGAGGTTGCAAAAAGTACTGGTGATGATTA
>NC_041388.1:575262261-575323224 GCF_002162155.2 Triticum dicoccoides | reverse complement strand
AAGGAGACTCTCAAAGCTCTCGTCTGGATAGTGGTGTTCGGATCACTTTTATTATACAATGGATACCCCTACCTGTCCGTGAAACGGTTTAAACCTCTTTTTTCCCGCAAACCGGAAGCAAACTTGTGGCTGGTTTGGGAGTGTTCGGACATCTGCTTGACCAACAAAAAACAACCATGTGCTCCTCCTCTCTCTTATCTCTCTCCACATGCATGGTGGTCCTCTTCCCTCTTTCCTTCTAACTGGACTCCACACCACATGAATGACCCCCCCCCTCTCTCCACCAACAGGACAAAAAAGAATAAATTTGTGAATAAGTGTTCACTACTAGGAAAAACCTTATACACAGAAGTTTATTAGTAGCGCAGTTTAAAAGTGGGCGCTACTGCTAATTAGTAGTAGCGAGGGATATAAAAACCGCGCTACTACTAAGTTGATAATAGTAGCGAGGGGTATAAACCCGCGCTGCTACTAAGTTGTCTCGAACAATGCCCCTGTAATAAATCATAGTAGTAGCGAGGGGTGTAAAACCGTTGCTACTACTAAGTAAGTAGTAGTAGCGCAGGTAGACTCCCACGCTACTACTAAGCGTGTCCACCCAGGCCCGGTCCACTCCCACCCCCACCACTCTCTCTCTCTCTCTCATCCCTAAAAAAACTCTCTCACGAACTCACCTCCGTCCACCCCACACCGGCTCGGCTCCTCTCCCCACGATCTCCTCGCCGCCACCACCACCCACGCCGGCCGGTTCCGGCGAGCACCGGCCGCGCGCAACACTCCCCCAAGCTCCCGCCTTCCTCCGCTACGATCCCCATGGAAGCCACCGCCGCTGCCTCCCTCGCGCGGACCCTCGCCTCCTCGCTGCTCCCCCGCAGCTCCCGCCGTAGCCGCGTGCGCGTGGCCGTGGCGCCGGAGCGGCGGATGAGGGGTAGGGCGGTGCTTGGTCAGTGATCCGTCGCCGCCGCTGGCTTTCCTCCTCCCCTCTCCTCTGCCGCCGCCGCTGGCTTTCTTTCCTGCGAGCGGGGATCGTCCGTGATCCGTCCGGAGCTCACTCCCCGCCTCCTACATGCGTACGTGCTCAACCCCCTCACCTCAATCGTCCGTGGTCCGTCCGGGATTCATGCTCGGACATGGCCAGGCCCCCTGTTCTTAATATGGCCTAGTAGATATCTAGTTCCTGGTGTTCAGGTCACGTGGCTTAACGGCCTCCCCCTGAGCCTAGTTGGATTTGTTTCAGGTGCTGCGTTGATTTGGTCCTGGATGATTGGGTTGGGTACTGACCTCTGTCTGTATGTAGCAACAGATACAGGAGAAGTTTTCTGTCGGATTAGTTTACAGTGAATTTTCAGATGACCGAGTTTAAGATTTAGAATTTGGTCAAAGCTAGGCTTTAATCCTAGGGGAAAATCTACTAAAAATAAAAGGAAGAACAAATGAAAGCAGGGAACTAGACAGTCCCTACGCAGATGTAAGGCCACTTCAGATTCACACCTCCTCCTTCAATTCAGAATTCAGAAATTATGATTCCTCTGTTTTTTATTTGCCCATAAAAATTGCAGCCAATTCAAAATGCACACACTATCATCTTAATGGAACTATTCAGTGCCTTCTTGACCTGGTTGACCATCTATCCTTTGCCCTCGTCATCGATATAACATCCAGTGTGTTTTGTTTACGCTCGTCTAACATGCCATTGCTCGCCAAACTGAATGTGGGTGGGAGCAGCATCAATAAACTAAGTCTAGCATGCCATTGCTCTTATCGTCGTACCACTGAACTGTGTTGTTGAATTGGATTGTGTAGATTCATTTATGGATGTTTATCCACCATGAACGAACAAACTCTAGGGGCAAATTTATCCTTTTTACCTTTTATTTCTTAATATATGCATTAAACCATGCCTCTTATGATTTTGGCTTCTCAAGTATATTTTTATTGTTTGTGCGTCGTGCACCTACGCTTGTGGAAATATTACAGCCCCACTGTTAGGAGTACAAGTTTAGTCCTGACAGACTGGGCGTAAGTGGATTGGTTTGCCTTTTGATTAGTATAAGTAGATGGTAGCAGACCTGGAGAAATAACATTGGATCTTAATATCTCATGACATTGAGTAGAGGACAAGAGATCGGATGAGTCTTGTTGTCACATGTGGTTCGGATGGTCAAAGTAGATGGTAGTTGGATCCGAGCACCCAGTCAGTGATGCTCTGCCGCCCGATTTAAAATGGTGCTCTCTGGAGAGCCAACGTCGACCCCGGCGCTGGTGCAGGAGGTGTCCATGGGCAACGTCCTCAGCGCAAAGCTCGGCTAGGCCCCGGCCAGGCAGGCCTCTCTCCGCGTCGCCTGCCCAGCACCGTACCCTGCACCACTGTCAACAAAGTCTGCTCGTCGGGGACGAAGGGTATCCATATTTCATCTCTTCACCTGCAATGTCTCCGTAGTTACTTGTCGCCGCTGCTAAAAAACTTATGTTGTTGCTTGTTGGCCTGCTCTTTGCTATCTGAAGTATGTATTTTTTGTCTATCGCTCATTCGCTATCTGAAGAATTTTCTGAAGGTAATTTTAGTGTGTGTTTAGCTTTCAGTTTTTGCTTCTACTTCACAGAGTCGAAGATCGTAAGAAAACATTGGATGATCTTTAACAATTATTCTTAGAAGTAAACCTGAGCAGTATTTGATGATATATTGTGAGTCACTGTAAATGTATACTGTTTTTTCTTCAGGATATGGATGACTATCTGAAGGGATGCAGGTTTCTTCCCAAACTTAAGAATGAGATACCCGGTGAAAGAAATGCTCCCTAGTCCCTACAGGGAAAGTTTGAGCAGCCTAGAGAATTTAGTACTGATCATGGTAAGGCCGACAAAGCCTGAAATCTCATTTTGATCCACGTTCAAAGATTACATGCTAGCATATATACTTGAAGTCGGCATGGAATATCAAAATTAAAAATAGACTTCGCCTATTCCCTGTTTTGAAGAGCAGTGGGAATCAATTTTCTGATGTCCTTTGTTGGCGATTTCCCTATCCATGAAATGATAAATTTTGAACAGATGTTAACTGTCAAATATTTCAAGCATATGTAGCTCAAATACACTAGTATTTCTTGAATAAACCAAAACAAGAAGATAGCATGAACACGTATAGCTAGGGTGTGCATTTAGTAGGTGTTTTTCCATTTTGAAGATTCATAATAGACTAAAACAGACAGATAATTGAAGAAAATACCCTACTGGATCTGCATGAGGGCGCGAACTAACAAGTTTTCACTTTCTCGACTGGGTGCAGGGTGATCGACAAGGACTACTGCGGCCCGATGGGAGTCGTGCTCTTCAACTACTTGGAGGCAGACTTCACCGTGAAGCCCCACGACCGCGTCCTATAGATTATCGTCCAGGTGATTGCGGCACAGGAGGTCCCCGGGGTGGAGGACCTCGATGCCACCGTCCGGAGGTCACGAGGTGGAGGACGACGCCACCGTCCGTAGTTCCTCAAGGTGTAGGACCTCGACGCTTTGTAGATACATCTAGAGAAGTGGTCTGGTTAGGTTGGTGGTGAAATGCTAGGGAAGGTACCAACCTTTTGATGATGGTTGCGTGCGTCCTCGTGATCTCTTCGAGTTGAGATGTTCAATGTTGCATCCATGAACACTGCAAGTGTTAAAATGGTTCTCTGAAATTTATTTTGCACTGGACGTGTCTCTGATCTCCATTCATGAATACTGCATCTATTTTTATTTTTTTAATTCCTAATTTGTTACTAGTAGCGTTGGGAAAAAAGTGCCCTACTAGTATTTAGGATACTAGTAGCGCTGGTATTATAGGCACGCTACTACTACTTCATTAGTAGTAGCGCAGGTCTGTAATAGCAGTAGCATGGGTGGCACACGCTATTACTAACTATTAGCTGTAGCGCGATACTAGTAGCGCGGGTACCCATGCTGCTAGTAGCCTTTTTCCTAATAGTGGTTGGATGGCTCCCTCCCGCAGCATATCCATAAATCACGTCCGGACATGAAAAAGGACATTTGCGGTGTCCGGTTTAGGGTTAGCATTGGAGATGCCCATACTGTTCTAGATAACATGGTAGCTGTATAGCACGCCTAGAATTAAAATAAGGTGAAGCAAGAAGTTTAATGTAGTCCCTCACCGGATTCACGTGTAAACTTTAGAATACATTCAGTTGGATGCCGTTTTGAAGTGATATTATTTTTAAGTAGAACATATTTTTGTCACCGAAGCAAAATTTGATGTACTTAAATATAGCATCTAAGAGAACCTCTAGCGATCCCTTGTAATCAGTTAACTCCTTAAAAATTGATGTTTTATGGATTTAACCGAACCTAGCCAATCCCTTATTTTATTTTTTGGATCAAACTTGACCGATGTGGTGGTTTTTGAATGAACTATATGCATGTTTAATTTGAATTGTTTGATTGGATGAATTACATGCATGTTTATGGTTGATTTGTTGCATATGTTGAATTTGAATCATTCAAATGATTGATGAAATACTGTGCGCAATTCTTTGAAATATATGTGCCGCTACGCGTCCGCCGGCGGATAATATAAAAAGATCCGCCGCCTGCATGACCATTGGATGGAGCTGCGGATGGCGTCCGATCTACCTACGTGACAAGTCATCTTTGCAACAATTGTGTTGTTGCGGTATTTTCTGCAGATGAGATCTTGTTACAATTTTTTTTGCAACAGAGGTCTTGTTGCAGAATTTTTTCGCAACAAAGGTCTTGTTGCAAATCATTTTTATGAGTTTTTCTGCAACATAGGTCTTATTATAAAAAAAATTGCAACAAAGGTCTTGTTATAGAATCATTTTAACGAGTTTTTCTGCAACAGAGGGCTCGTTGTAATAGATAATGTTGCAGAAACCTTTGCGATAGAGGATATGTTGTAGATATTTTTTGCAACAGAGACCATGTTGCGGATATATTTTTTGCAACAAAGACCATGTTGCAGATATATTTTTTTTTTGCAACAAGGACCATGTTGCGGGAACATATGTAGAATTTCTGGCAGCAAAGGTCATGTTGCAGAATAATTTTTTTATTAAAAATCGTGTTGCAGGATCTGTTGTTGCGTCTCAGCTTGGGAATGCGGCAACCATGGACGCCGGTGCTCCTCTAGGTCGGCGGCGGCATGGAACGACGAATGACGGCAGGCGCGGCTTCAGCGGCGGCGTGCCTCACATATGCGAGCGAACGCGAGGCCGATTCACATCACCGCATGGGGTGGCTTCCAGCATCTACGCCTACTCGCAGGCCGCTGCACCGGCCATCGGCCATGGCGTGCTCGTCGTCATGGACGAGGTCAATGTTTGGATGGAGAGATACATGTGTATCAGCATGCAAGTTGGGTGTGTAGAAGATGAATGAGTAAAGAAAGGAATGAGTGGCTCTCCCTCGTTAGCTGTGGAGACAAGAAAAAGGATGAGCGGTGATAGAAAGCCACTGGGACGCGCGGCGCGCGTATGAGGTGGCGGACGGGTGAGCTCTAATCGGCCGGGTGACGGGAATCTTTTCCCATAGAATAATTAGTCACCAAAACTTTAAATACGGGTGGTTAGGCCCGGTCACTATTTAACTCATCAAAGTTTAAGAAGTTAAGCTTGACCAGGCTTTTAAAGAGTTAGATCGGCTAGAGATGCTCTAATATTGTGTGGTCTTTTTAGCACTAATTTATCTAGCATATAATATGAACATGAGAATGTTCTAAAGTTGATGGACACGATTAGCAGCCCTAATCGTGATAAGGTGATGGACACTTGAGAGGAAGGTAAAGACTACAGCAGAAGCGCCATGGTTGCCCTTCAAAGCATTATTATTGCCCTTTTTACCACTCCTTTCATTACCTACCACAAAGGAAATTCTTGATAAAAGAGGAGCCTCCCTCTCTGATTTCCGTTAATAGAAACCAGATTTCACTAGAAACAATCACCCACCACAAATAGAGGTCAAATATGGTATGCAAGCTTGTTTGGCCAGCGGTCCTCCTCTCCCCCACACTATTTTCACCCTTCTACCCACACCCGTGTCTCTAGCCAACACTATATATTATCGCAATCTCCGTGGTGGGACTGGAGCTGAATCGCCGCCACCAAGCTTGCCTCTAACAATCCCATCCCTCCCACTTGGCTTACGCTGCCGAATTTGATCCAAGCCGACGTTATTGTTTTTGCATCAACCTGTTAAGGTGACACCACCTGTCTGATATGCTTGAACACCACGTGGATGCGACTTCCCAAAATATTAGGAAGCTCGTGAACCGAAACAAGAAGAAGCAGAAGTTCCATTTTTTTTACTTGACAATGCATCCATGGTGGAAATTCTTCTATAGCATAGCTTGGATGTAGTTTTGCGCCAAAGTTAGTCAAAGCTAATTACCAATTGTTTACATAATAGAAATTGGGAAGTTGGACATTGTAGATGATAATTGTGTTTTTTAAGACATCCTACCTCTGTGAGCACCTCTGAGTGACTGAGCCAACAGTTCTTGCTATTGAGGAAGTTGGTCCAGGTGCCTTGTAGTTGACGAGCATGTCATACTGCTGAAAGAGTATCACCGGAAAGCCTAGAATAAATACAGGAACAAACGACCACACATGCAAAGTCTAGAACTTGAAACTGGGTGGACAGGTTCCCGCACAAGGAACCAAGCCATCTGAGCGGTTCAATTTGAATTAAAATGTGAAGGTATATTTCAAATAGGTTTCACACACATTTTTCACCACAGCGCAATGATAGGATGGCGGTTAAGCTCATGGTGTTCGTGTTGGGGAACGTGGTAATTTTTAAAAAATTCCTACGCACACGCAAGATCATGGTGATGCATAGCAACGAGAGGAGAGAGTGTTGTCCACGTACCCTCGTACACCGAAAGCGGAAGCGTTAGCACAATGCGGTTGATGTAGTCGTACGTCTTCACGATCCGACCGATCCAAGTACCGAACACACGGCACCTCCAAGTTCAGCACACGTTCAACTCGATGACGTCCCGCGAACTCCGATCCAGCAGAGCTTCACGGGAGAGTTCCGTCAGCACGACGGCGTGGTGACGGTGATGATGTTGCTACCGACGCAGGGCTTCGCCTAAGCACCGCTACGATATGACCGAGGTGGAATATGATGGAGGGGGGCACCACACACGGTTTGAAGAGATCAACTGATCAACTTGTGTCTATGGGGTGCCCCCTAGCCACGTATATAAAAGAGTGGAGGAGGGGAGGGTCGGCCCTCTTTATGGCGCGCCCTAGCCCCTTTTCCTAGTAGAACTAGGATCCCTTCCTAGTAGTAAGAGTAGGAGAGAAGGAAAAGGAAGAGAAAAGGAGAAGGAAGGAAGGGGGCGCCCCCCTCCCTAGTCCAATTCGGACCAGCCCATGGGGAGGGGTGCGGCCACCCTTTGAGGCCTTTCCCTCCTTTCCTGTATGGCCCATTAAGGCCCAATACGAATTCCCGTAACTCCCCGGTACTCCCGAAAATACCCGAATTACTCGGAACCTTTCCGATGTCCGAATATAGTCATCCAATATATCGATCTTTACGTCTCGACCATTTCGAGAC
Source organism: Triticum dicoccoides (assembly GCF_002162155.2). Lineage (NCBI taxonomy): Eukaryota > Viridiplantae > Streptophyta > Magnoliopsida > Poales > Poaceae > Triticum > Triticum dicoccoides. Next base: position 575,315,650 of record NC_041388.1, on the reverse strand, counting down.
TCCTCGTCATGTCCCCGATCTCATCCGGGACTCCGAACTCCTTCGGTACATCAAAACACATAAAGTCAAAATATAACCGTCATCGAACTTTAAGCGTGCGGACCCTACGCGTTCGAGAACTATGTAGACATGACCGAGACACGTCTCCGGTCAATAACCAATAGCAGAACCTGGATGCTCATATTGGCTCCCACATATTCTATGAAGATCTTTATCGGTCAGACCGCATAACAACATACGTTGTTCCCTTTGTCATCGGTATGTTACTTGCCCGAGATTTGATTGTCGGTATCTCAATACCTAGTTCAATCTCGTTACCGGCAAGTCTCTTTACTCGTTCCGTAACACATCATCCCGCAACTAACTCATTAGTTGCAATGCTTGCAAGGCTTATAGTGATGTGCATTACCGAGTGGGCCCAGAGATACCTCTCCGACAATCGGAGTGACAAATCCTAATCTCGAAATACACCAACCCAACAAGTACCTTTGGAGACACCTGTAGAGCACCTTTATAATCACTCAGTTACGTTGTGACGTTTGGTAGCACACAAAGTGTTCCTCCGGTAAACGGGAGTTGCATAATCTCATAGTCATAGGAACATGTATAAGTTATGAAGAAAGCAATAGCAACAAACTAAACGATCAATTGCTATGCTAACGGAATGGGTCAAGTCAATCACATCATTCTCCTAATGATGTGATCCCGTTAATCAAATGACAACTCATGTCTATGGTTAGGAAACATAACCATCTTTGATCAACGAGCTAGTCAAGTAGAGACATACTAGTAACACTCTGTTTGTCTATGTATTCACACATGTATTATGTTTCCGGTTAATACAATTCTAGCATGAATAATAAACATTTATCATGATATAAGGAAATAAATAATAACTTTATTATTGCCTCTAGGGCATATTTCCTTCAGTCTCCCACTTGCACTAGAGTCAGTAATCTAGTTCACATCGCCATGTGATTTAATACCAATAGTTCACATCACCATGTGATTAACACCCATAGTTCACATCGACATGTGACCAACACCCAAAGGGTTTACTAGAGTCAATAATCTAGTTCACATCGCTATGTGATTAACACCCAAAGAGTACTGAGGTGTGATCATGTTTTGCTTGTGAGAGAAGTTTAGTTAACGAGTCTGCCACATTCAGATCCGTACGTATTTTGCAAATTTCTATGTCAACAATGCTTTGCACGGAGCTACTATAGCTAATTGCTCCCACTTTCATTATGTATCCAGATTGAGACTTAGAGTCATCTGGATCTATGTCAAAACTTGCATCGACGTAACCCTTTACGACGAACCTTTTGTCACCTCCATAATCGAGAAACATATCCTTATTCCACTAAGGATAATTTTGACCAATGTCCAGTGATCTACTCCTAGATCACTATTGTACTCCCTTGCCAAACTCAGGGCAGGGTATACAATAGGTATGGTACATAGCATGGCATACTTTATAGAACCTATGGCTGAGGCATAGGGAATGACTTTCATTCTCTCTCTATCTTCTGCCGTGGTCGGGTTTTGAGTCTTACGCAACTTCACACCTTTGTAACATAGGCAAGAACTCCTTCTTTGACTGTTCCATTTTGAACTACTTCAAAATCTTGTCAAGGTATGTACTCATTGAAAAACTTATCAAAGCGTATATTCCAACTCCGAGATGCTTGCACCAGTCCATAGATGGATCGCTGGAGCTTGCATATTTTGTTAGTACCTTTAGGATCGACAAAACCTTCTAGTTGCATCATATACAACTCTTCTTTAATAAATCCTATTAAGGAATGCAGTTTTGTTTATCCATTTGCTAGATTTCATAAAATGCGGCAATAGCTAACATGATTCGGACAGACTTAAGCATAGATACAAGTGAGAAATTCTCATCGTGGTCAACACCTTGAACTTGTCGAAAACCTTTTTGCGACAATTCTAGCTTTGTAGATAGTAACACTACTATCAGCGTCCGTTTTCCTCTTGAAGATCTATTTAATCTCAATGGCTCGCCAATCAATGGGCAAGTCAATCAAAGTACATACTTTGTTCTCATACATGGATCTCATCTCAGATTTCATGGCCTCACGCCATTTCGCGGAATCTGGGCTCATCATTGCTTCCTCATAGTTCGTAGGCTCGTCATGGTCAAGTAACATGACCTCTAGAACAGGATTACCGTACCACTCTGGTGCGGATATCACTCTGGTTTACCTACGAGGTTCGGTAGTAACTTGATCTGAAGTTACATGATCATCATCATTAGCTTCCTCACTAATTGGTGTAGTAGTCACAGAAATAGATTTCTGTGATGAACTACTTTCCAATACGGGAGCAGGTATAGTTACCTCATCAAGTTCTACTTTCCTCCCACTCACTTCTTTCGAGAGAAACTCCTTCTCTAGAAAGGATCCATTCTCAGCAACGAATATCTTGCCTTCGGATCTGTGATAGGAGGTGTACCCAACATTTTCTTTTGGGTATCCTATGAAGACGCACTTCTCCGATTTGGGTTTGAGCTTATCAGGTTGAAACTTTTGCACATAAGCATTGCAACCTCAAACTTTAAGAAACGACAGCTTAGGTTTCTTGCCAAACCATAGTTCATACGGCGTCGTCTCGACGGATTTAGATGGTGCCCTATTTAATGTGAATGTAGCTGTCTCTAATGCATAACCCCAAAACGATAGTGGTAAATCGGTAAGAGACATCATAGATCGCACCATATCTAATAAAGTACGGTTACGACGTTCGGACACACCACTACACTGTGGTGTTCCAGGTGGCGTGAGTAGTGAAACTATTTCACATTGTTTTAACTAAAGCCCAAACTCGTAACTCAAATATTTTACTTCTGCGATCATATCGTAGAAACTTTTATTTTTGTTACGATGATTCTCCAACTCTGAAATTCTTTGAACTTTTCAAATGTTTCAGACTTGTGTTTCATCAAGTAGATATACCCATATCTGCTCAAATCATCTGTGAAGGTCAGAAAATAACGATACCCGCCGCGAGCCTCAACACTCATTGGACTGCATACATCAGTATGTATTATTTCCAATCAAGTTTGTTGCTCGCTCCATTGTTCCGGAGAACGGAGTCTTAGTCATCTTGCCCATGAGCCATGGTTCGCAAGCATCAACTGATTCATAATCAAGTGATTCCAAAAGCCCATCAACATGGATTTTCTTCATGCGCTTTACACCAATATGACCTAAACGGCAGTGCCACAAATAAGTTGCACTATCATTATTAACTTTGCATCTTTTGGCTTCAATATTATGAAAATGTGTATCACCATGATCGAGATCCAACAAACCATTTTCATTGGGTGTATGACCATAGAAGGTTTTATTCATGTAAACAGAACAAGAATTATTCTCTAATTTACATGAATAACCGTATTGCAATAAACATGATCCAATCATATTTATGCTCAACACAAACACCAAATAACATTTATTTAGGTTCAACACTAATCCCGAAAGTATAGGGAGTGTGCGATGATGATCATATCAATCTTGGAACCACTTCCAACACACATCGTCACTTCACCCTTAACTAGTCTCTGTTTATTTTGCAACTCCCATTTCGAGTTACTACTCTTAGCAACTGAACCAGTATCAAATACCGAGGGGTTGCTATAAACACTAGTAAAGTACACATCAATAACATGTATATCAAATATAGCTCTGTTCATTTTGCCATCCTTCTTATCCACCAAATACTTGTGGTAGTTCCGCTTCTAGTGACTAGTTCCTTTGCAGTAGAAGCACTTAGTCTCAAGCTTAGATCCAGACTTGGGTTTCTTCACTTGAGCAGCAACTTGTTTGTCGTTCTTCTTGAAGTTCCCCTTCTTTCCTTTGCCCTTTCTCTTGAAACTAGTGGTCTTGTCAACCATCAACACTTGATGTTTTTCTACCTTCACCGATTTTTGAATCACGAAGAGCTTGGGAATCGTTTCTGTTATCCCTTGCATATTATAGTTCATCATGAAGTTCTACTAACTTGGTGATGGTGACTAGAGAATTCTGTCAATCACTATTTTATCTGGAAGATTAACTCCCACTTCATTCAAGTGATTGTAGTACCCAGACAATCTGAGCACATGCTCACTGCTTGAGCTATTCTCCTCCATCTTTTAGCTATAGAACTTGTTGGAGACTTCATATCTCTCAACTCGGGTTTTTACTTAAAATATTAACTTCAACTCCTGGAACATCTCATATGGTCCATGACGTTCAAAACGTCTTTGAGGTCCCGATTCTAAGCTGTTAAGCATGGTGCACTAAACTATCAAGTAGTCATCATATTGAGCTAGCCAAACGTTCATAACATCTGTATCTGCTTCTGCAATAGGTCTGTCACCTAGCGGTGCATCAAGGACATAATTCTTCTGTGCAGCAATGAGGATAAACCTCAGATCACGGATCCAATCCGCATCATTGCTACTAACATCTTTCAACTTAGTTTTCTCTAGGAACATATAAAATTAAACGGGGAGCAACATCGTGAGCTATTGATCTATAACATAGATATGCTAATACTACCAGGACTAAGTTCATGATAAATTAAAGTTCAATTAATCATATTACTTAAGAACTCCCACTTAGATTGACATCCCTCTAATCATCTAAGTGATCACGTGATCCAAATCAACTAAACCATAACCGATCATCACGTGAAATGGAGTAGCTTTCAATGGTGAACATCATTATGTTGATCATATCTACTATATGATTCACGCTCGACCTTTCGGTCTTAGTGTTCCGAGGCCATATCTGCATATGCTAGGCTCGTCAAGTTTAACCTGAGTATTTTGCGTGTGCAAAACTGGCTTGCACCCGTTGTAGATGGACGTAGAGCTTATCACACCCGATCATCACGTGGTGTCTGGGCACGACGAACTTTGGCAGCGGTGCATACTCAGGGAGAACACTTTTATCTTGAAATTTAGTGAGAGATCATCTTATAATGCTACCGTCAATCAAAGCAAGATAAGATGCATAAAAGATAAACATCACATGCAATCAAAATATGTGACATGATATGGCCATCATCATCTTGTGCCTTTGATCTCCATCTCCAAAACATCGTCATGATTTCCATCATCACCGGCATGACACCATGATCTCCATCATCTTGATCTATATCAATGTGTCGTCACATGGTCGTCTCGCCAACTATTTCTCTTGCAACTATTGCTATCGCATAGCGATAATTGTAAAGCAATTATTTGGCGCTTGCATCTTATGCAATAAAGAGACAACCATAAGGCTTCTGCAGTTGCCGATAACTTCAACAAAACATGATCATCTTATACAACAACTTATATCTCATCACGTCTTGACCATATCACATCACAACATGCCCTGCAAAAACAAGTTAGACGTCCTCTACTTTGTTGTTGCAAGTTTTACATGGCTGCTACGGGCTTAAGCAAGAACCGTTCTTGTTGGGGAATGTAGTAGTTTCAAAAAAAATTCCTACGCACACGCAAGATCATGGTGATGCATAGCAATGAGAGGGGAGAGTGTTGTCTATCTACCCTCGTAGACCGGCAACAGAAGTGTTGACACAACGTAGAGGAAGTAGTCGTACGTCTTCCCGATCCGACCGATCCAAGTACCGAACGTATGGCACCTCCGAGTTCTGCACACGTTCAACTCGGTGACGTCCCTCGAGTTCCGATCCAGCAAAATGTTGAGGGAGAGTTTCGTCAGCATGATGGCGTGATGACAGTGATGATGTTCTACCGACGCAGGGCTTCGCCTAAGCACCGCTACGATATGACCGAGGTGGAATATGGTGGAAGGGGGCACCGCACACGGCTAAGGAACGATCACGAGTATCAACTTGTGTGTCATGGGGTGCCCCTTGCCTCAGTATATAAAGGAGGGAGAGGGCGAGGTGCGGCCGGCCCTATGGGTGCGCCTGGAGGAGTCCTACTCCAACCGGGAGTAGGACTCCCCCCTCTTGCCTTGTTGGAAAAGGAAGGAGGAAGGGAGAAAGAGGAAAGGGGTGCGCCGCCCACCCCCTTCCTTGTCCTATTCGGACTAGGGGGGAGGGGGCGCGCGGCTTGCCCTGGCCGGCCCTCCTCTTCTCCCTTATGGACCATGTAGGCCCAATAACCCCGGGAGGGGGGGGGGTTCCGGTAACCCTCCGGTACTCCGGTAAAATCCCGATTTCACCCGGAACATTTCCGATATCCAAATATAGGCTTCCAATATATCAATCTTTATGTCTCGACCATTTCGAGACTCCTCGTCATGTCCGTGATCACATCCGGGACTCCGAACAACCTTCAGTACATCAAAACACAAAAACCCTAATTACGATCGTCACCGAACTTTAAGCGTGTGGACCCTACGGGTTCGAGAACTATGTAGACACGACCGAGACATGTCTCTGGTCAATAACCAATAGCAGAACCTGGATGCTCATATTGGTTCCTACATATTCTACGAAGATCTTTATCGGTCAGACCGCATAACAACATATGTTGTTCCCTTTGTCATCGGTATGTTACTTGCCCGAGATTCGATCGTCGGTATCTCAATACCTAGTTCAATCTCGTTACCGGCAAGTCTCTTTACACGTTCCGTAATACATCATCCTGCAACTAATCTTATTAGTTGCAATGCTTGCAAGGCTTGAGTGATGTGCATTACCGAGAGGGCCCAGAGATACCTCTCCGACAATTGGAGTGACAAATCCTAATCTCGAAATACGCCAACCCAACAAGTACCTTCGGAGACACCTGTAGAGCACCTTTATAATCACCCAGTTACGTTGTGACGTTTGGTAGCACACAAAGTGTTCCTCCGGTAAACGGGAGTTGCATAATCTCATAGTCATAGGAACATGTATAAGTTATGAAGAAAGCAATAGCAACAAACTAAACGATCAAGTGCTAAGCTAACGGAATGGGTCAAGTCAATCACATCATTCTCCTAATGATGTGATCCCGTTAATGAAATGAAAACTCATATCTATGGTTAGGAAACATAACCATCTTTGATTAATGAGCTAGTCAAGTAGAGGCATACTAGTGACTCTCTGTTTTTGTCTATGTATTCACATATGTATTACGTTTCCGGTTAATACAATTATAGAATGAATAATAAACATTTATCAAGATATAAGGAAATAAATAATAACTTTATTATTGCCTCTAGGACATATTTCCTTCAGTTCTTACCTACGCATCAAAACCACAACGATAGTTTGTCAAGTTGGTGTTGTTTTAACCTTCGCAAGGACCGGGCGTAGCCACACTTGGTTCAACTAAAGTTGGAGAAACTGACACCCGCCAGCCACCTGTGTGCAAAGCACGTCGGTAGAACCAGTCTCGCGTAAGCGTACGCGTAATGTCGGTCCGGGCCGCTTCATCCAACAATACCGCCGAACCAAAGTATGACATGCTGGTAAGCAGTATGACTTATATCGCCCACAACTCACTTGTGTTCTACTCGTGCATATGACATCTACGTATAAAACCTGGCTCGGATGCCACTGTTGGGGAACGTAGTAATTTCAAAAAAATTCCTACGCACATGCAAGATCATGGTGATGCATAGCAACGAGAGGGGAGAGTGTTGTCCACGTACCCTCGTAGACCGAAAGCGGAAGCGTTAGCACAACGCGGTTGATGTAGTCGTACGTCTTCACGATCCGACCGATCCAAGTACCGAACACACAACACCTCCGAGTTCAGCACACGTTCAACTCGATGTTGTCCCGCGAACTCCGATCCAGCAGAGCTTCACGGGAGAGTTCCGTAAGCACGACGGCGTGGTGACCGTGATGATGTTGCTACCGACGCAGGGCTTTGCTAAGCCCCGCTACGATATGACCGAGGTAGAATATGGTGGAGGGGGGCACCGCACACGGCTGGGAGAGATCAACTGATCAACTTGTGTCTATGGGGTGCCCCCGGGCCACGTATATAAAGGAGTGGAGGAGGGGAGGGGTCGGCCCTCTCTATGGCGCGCCCTAGGGGAGTCCTACTCCCACCGGGAGTAAGATTCCCCTTTTCCTAGTAGAACTAGGATCCCTTCCAAGTAGTAGGAGTAGGAGAGAAGGAAAGGGAAGGGAAAAGGAGAAGGAAGGAAGGGGGCGCCCCCCCTCCCTAGTCCAATTCGGACCAGCCCATGGGGAGGGGTGCGGCCACCCTTTGAGGCCTTTCTCTCCTTTCCCGTATGGCCCATTAAGGCTAAAGGAAATATGCCCTGGAGGCAACAATAAATTATTATTTATTTCCTTATAATCATGATAAATGTTTATTATTCATGCTAGAATTGTATTAACCGGAAACATAATACATGTGTGAATACATAGACAAACAAAGTGTCACTAGTATGCCTCTATTTGACTAGATCGTTAATCAAAGATGGTTATGTTTCCTAACCATGAACAAAGAGTTGTTATTTGATTAACGGGATCACATCATTAAGAGAATGATCTGATTGACATGACCCATACCATTAGCTTAGCACCCGATCATTTAGTATGTTGCTATTGCTTTCTTCATGACTTATACATGTTCCTATAACTATGAGATTATGCAACTCCCGTTTACCGGAGGAACATTTTGGGTACTACCAAACGTCACAACGTAACTGGGTGATTATAAAGGAGTACTACAGGTGTCTCCAAAGGTACATGTTGGGTTGGCGTATTTCGAGATTACGTTTTGTCACTCCGATTGTCGGAGAGGTATCTCTGGGCCCTCTCGGTAATGCACATCACTTAAGCATTGCAAGCATTGCAACTAAATGAGTTAGTTGCGGGATGATGTATTATAGAACGAGTAAAGAGACTTGCCGGTAACGATATTGAACTAGGTATAGGAATACCGACGATCGAATCTCGGGCAAGTAACATACCGATGACAAAGGGAACAACATATGTTGTTATGCGGTCTGACCGATAAAGATCTTCGTAGAATATGTAGGAGCCAATATGGGCATCCAGGTCCCGCTATTGGTTATTGACCGGAGACGTATCTCGGTCATGTCTACATTGTTCTCGAACCCGTAGGGTCCGCACGCTTAAGGTTACGATGACAGTTATATTATGAGTTTATGCATTTTGATGTACCGAAGGTTGTTCGGAGTCCCGGATGTGATCACGGACATGACGAGGAGTCTCGAAATGGTCGAGACATAAAGATTGATATATTGGAAGCCTATGTTTGGATATCGGGAGTGTTCCGGGTGAAATCGGGATTTTACCGGAGTACCGGGAAGGTTACCGGAACCCCCCGGGAGCTAAATGGGCCATGATGGGCCTTAGTGGAAAAGAGAAGAGGCAGCCCTACATGGGCTGCACGCCTCCCCCTTCCCCTAGTCCTATTAGTACTAGGAGAGGTGGCCGGCCCCCTCCTTCTCTTTTCCCCCTCCGCGAATCCTATTCCAACTAGGATTGGGGGGGGGGGGGATCCGACTCCCATAGGGAGTAGGACTCTCCTGGCGCACCCCTTGTGGCCGGCCAGCCTCCCCCCTTTGGTCCTTTATATACTGAGGTAGAGGCACCCTAGAACACACAAGTTGATCCACGTGATCTATTCCTTAGCCGTGTGCGGTGCCCCAGCCACCATATTCCTCGATAATACTGTAGCGGAGTTTAGGCGAAGCCCTGCTGCTGTAGTGCATCAAGATCGTCACCACGCCGTCGTGCTGACGGAACTCTTCCCCGACACTTTGCTGGATCAGAGTCCGGGGATCGTCATCGAGCTGAACGTGTGCTCGAACTCGGAGGTGCCGTAGTTTCGGTGCTTGATCGGTTGGATCGTGAAGACGTACGACTACTTCCTCTATGTTGCGTCAATGCTTCCGCAGTCGGTCTGCGTGGGTACATAGACAACACTCTCCCCTCTCGTTGTTATGCATCACATGATCTTGCGTGTGCGTAGGAAATTTTTTGAAATTACTACGAAACCCAACAGTGGCATCCGAGCCTAGGTTATTTATGTTGATGTTATATGCACGAGTAGAACACAAGTGAGTTGTGGGCGATATAAGTCATACTGCCTACCAGCATGTCATACTTTGGTTCGGCGGCATTGTTGGACGAGACGACCCGGACCAACATTACGCGTACGCTTACGTGAGACCGGTTCCCCCGACGTGCTTTGCACATAGGTGGCTTGCGGGCGACAGTCTCTCCAACTTTAGTTGAACCAAGTGTGGCTACGCCCAGTCCTTGCGAAGGTTAAAATGGAGTCTATTTGACAAACTATCGTTGTGGTTTTGATGCGTAGGTGAGATTGGTTCTTGCTTAAGCCCGTAGCAGCCACGTAAAACTTGCAACAACAAAGTAGAGGACGTCTAACTTGTTTTTGCAGGGCATGTTGTGATGTGATATGGTCGAGGCATGATGCTGAATTTTATTGTATGAGATGATCATGTTTTGTAACCGAGTTATCGGCAACTGGCAGGAGCCATATGGTTGTCGTTTTATTGTATGCAATGCAATCGCGATGTAATGCTTTACTTTTATCACTAAGCGGTAGCGATAGTCATAGAAGCATAAACTTGGAGAGACGAGAACGATGCTACGATGGAGATCAAGGTGTCACGCCGGTGACGATGGTGATCACGACGGTGCTTCGGAGATGGAGATCACAAGCACAAGATGATGATGGCCATATCATATCACTTATATTGATTGCATGTGATGTTTATCCTTTTATGCATCTTATCTTGCTTTGATTGACGGTAGCATTATAAGATGATCTCTCACTAAATTATCAAGAAGTGTTCTCCCTGAGTATGCACTGTTGCGAAAGTTCTTCGTGCTGAGACACCACGTGATGATCGGGTGTGATAGGCTCTACGTTCAAATACAACGGGTGCAAAACAGTTGCACACGCGGAATACTCAGGTTATACTTGACGAGCCAAGCATATACAGATATGGCCTCGGAACACGGAGACCGAAAGGTCGAGCGTGAATCATATAGTAGATATGATCAACATAACGATGTTCACCATTGAAAACTACTCCATATCACGTGATGATCAGTTATGGTTTAGTTGATTTGGATCACGTAATCACTTAGAGGATTAGAGGGATGTCTATCTAAGTGGGAGTTCTTTAATTAATTTGATTAACTGAACTTAAATTTATCATGAAACTTAGTACCTGATTAGTATCTTGCTTATTTATGTCTGGTTGTAGATAGATGGCTCGTGCTGTTGTTCCGTTGAATTTTAATGCGTTCCTTGAGAAAGCAAAGTTGAAAGATGATGGTAGCAATTACACGGACTGGGTCCGTAACTTGAGGATTATCCTCATTGCTGCACAGAAGAATTACGTCCTGGAAGCACCGCTGGGTGCCAGGCCTGCTGCAGGAGCAACGCCGGATGTTATGAACGTCTGGCAGAGCAAAGCTGATGACTACTCGATAGTTCAGTGTGCCATGCTTTACGGCTTAGAATCGGGACTTCAACAACGTTTTGAACGTCATGGAGCATATGAGATGTTCTAGGAGTTGAAGTTAATATTTCAAGCAAATGCCCGGATTGAGAGATATGAAGTCTCCAATAAGTTCTATAGCTGCAAGATGGAGGAGAACAGTTCTGTCAGTGAGCATATACTCAAAATGTCTGGGTATAATAATCACTTGATTCAATTGGGAGTTAATCTTCCAGATGATTGCGTCATTGATAGAATTCTTCAATCACTGCCACCAATCTACAAGAGCTTCGTGATGAACTATAATATGCAAGGGATGAACAAGACTATTCCCGAGCTCTTCGCGATGTTGAAAGCTGCGGAGGTAGAAATCAAGAAGGAGGATCAAGTGTTGATGGTCAACAAGACCACTAGTTTCAAGAAAAAGGGCAAAGGGAAGAAGAAAGGGAACTTCAAAAAGAACGGCACGCAAGTTGCTACTCAAGACAAGAAACCCAAACCTGGACCTAAGCCTGAAACTGAGTGCTTCTATTGCAAGCAGACTAGTCACTGGAAGCGGAACTGCCCCAAGTATTTGGCGGATAAGAAGGATGGCAAGGTGAACAAAGGTATATGTGATATACATGTTATTGATGTGTACCTTACTAATGCTCGCAGTAGCACCTGGGTATTTGATACTGGTTCTGTTGCTAATATTTGCAACTCGAAACAGGGACTACGGATTAAGCGAAGATTGGTTAAGGACGAGGTGACGATACGCGTGGGAAACGGTTCCAAAGTCGATGTGATCATGGTCGGCACGCTACCTCTACATCTACCTTCGGGATTAGTATTAGACCTAAATAATTGTTATTTGGTGCCAGCGTTGAGCATGAACATTATATCTGGATCTTGTTTAATGCGAGACGGTTATTCATTTAAATCAGAGAATAATGGTTGTTCTATTTATATGAGTAATATCTTTTATGGTCATGCACCCTTGAAGAGTGGTCTATTCTTATTGAATCTTGATAGTAGTAATACACATATTCATAATGTTGAAGCCAAAAGATGCAGAGTTGATAATGATAGTGCAACTTATTTATGGCACTACCGTTTAGGTCATATCGGTGTAAAGCGCATGAAGAAACTCCATACTGATGGACTTTTGGAACCACTTGATTATGAATCACTTGGTACTTGCGAACCGTGCCTCATGGGCAAGATGACCAAAACACCGTTCTCCGGTACTATGGAGAGAGCAACAGATTTGTTGGAAATCATACATACAGATGTATGTGGTCCGATGAATATTGAGGCTCGTGGCGGATATCGTTATTTTCTCACCTTCACAGATGATTTAAGCAGATATGGGTATATCTACTTAATGAAACATAAGTCTGAAACATTTGAAAAGTTCAAGGAATTTCAGAGTGAAGTTGAAAATCATCGTAACAAAAAAATAAAGTTTCTACGATCTGATCATGGAGGAGAATATTTGAGTTACGAGTTTGGTGTACATTTGAAAAATTGTGGAATAGTTTCGCAACTCACGCCACCCGGAACACCTCAGCGTAATGGTGTGTCCGAACGTCGTAATCGTACTTTACTGGATATGGTGCGATCTATGATGTCTCTTACTGATTTACCGCTATCGTTTTGGGGATACGCTCTAGAGACGGCCGCATTCACGTTAAATAGGGCACCATCAAAATCCGTTGAGACGACACCTTATGAATTGTGGTTTGGCAAGAAACCAAAGTTGTCGTTTCTAAAAGTTTGGGGCTGCGATGCTTATGCGAAAAAGCTTCAACCTGATAAGCTCGAACCTAAATCGGAGAAATGTGTCTTCATAGGATATCCAAAGGAAACTATTGGATACACCTTCTATCACAGATCCGAAGGCAAGACTTTTGTTGCTAAATTCGGAAACTTTCTAGAGAAGGAGTTTCTCTCGAAAGAAGTGAGTGGGAGGAAAGTAGAACTTGACGAGGTAACTGTACCTGCTCCCTTATTGGAAAGTAGTACATCACAGAAAACTGTTCCTGTGACACCTACACCAGTTAGTGAGGAAGATAATGATAATGATCATGAAACTTCAGAACAAGATACTACTGAACCTCGTAGATCAACCAGAGTAAGATCCGCGCTAGAGTGGTACGGTAATCCCGTTCTGGAAGTCATGATGCTTGATCATGATGAACCTATGAACTATGAAGAAGCAATGGTGAGCCCAGATTCCGCAAAGTGGCTTGAAGCCATGAAATCTGAGATGGGATCCATGTATGAGAACAAAGTATGGACTTTGGTTGACTTGCCCGATGATCGGCAAGCAATTGAGAATAAATGGATCTTCAAGAAGAAGACTGACGCTGACGGTAATATTACTGTCTACAAAGCTCGACTTGTCGCAAAAGGTTTTTGGCAAGTTCAAGGGATTGACTACGATGAGACCTTCTCACCCGTAGCGATGCTTAAGTCTGTCCAAATCATGTTAGCAATTGCCGCATTTTATGATTATGAAATTTGGCAGATGGATGTCAAAACTGCATTCCTGAATGGATTTCTGGCAGAAGAGTTGTATATGATGCAATCAGAAGGTTTTGTCGATCCAAAGGGAGCTAACAAAGTGTGCAAGCTCCAGCGATCCATTTATGGACTGGTGCAAGCCTCTCGGAGTTGGAATTAACGTTTTGATAGTGTGATCAAAGCATTTGGTTTTATACAAACTTTTGGAGAAGCCTGTATTTACAAGAAAGTGAGTGGGAGCTCTGTAGCATTTCTGATATTATATGTGGATGACATATTATTGATTGGAAATAATATAGAATTTCTGGATAGCATAAAGGGATACTTGAATAATAGTTTTTCAATGAAAGACCTCGGTGAAGCTGCTTACATATTAGGCATTAAGATCTAGAGAGATAGATCAAGACACTTAATTGGACTTTCACAAACAACATACCTTGACAAAATTTTGAAGAAGTTCAAAATGGATCAAGCAAAGAAAGGATTCTTGCCTGTGTTACAAGGTGTGAAATTGAGTAAGACTCAATGCCCGACCACTGCAGAAGATAGAGAGAATATGAAAGATATTCCCTATGCATCAGCGATAGGATCTATCATGTATGCAATGCTGTGTACCAGACCTGATGTGTGCCTTGCTATAAGTTTAGCAGGGAGGTACCAAAGTAATCCAGGAGTGGATCACTAGACAGCGGTGAAGAACATCCTGAAATACCTGAAAAGGACTAAGGATATGTTTCTCGTATATGGAGGTGACAAAGAGCTCACCGTAAAAGGTTACGTTGATGCAAGCTTTGACACTGATCCGGACGATTCTAAATCGCAAACCGGATACGTGTTTACATTAAACGGGGGAGCTGTCAGTTGGTGCAGTTCTAAACAAAGCGTCGTAGCGGGATCTACATGTGAAGCGGAGTACATAGCTGCTTCGAAGCAGCGAACGAAGGAGTCTGGATGAAGGAGTTCATATCCGATCTAGGTGTCATACCTAGTGCATCGGGTCCAATGAAAATCTTTTGTGACAATACTGGTGCAATTGCCTTGGCAAAGGAATCCAGATTTCACAAGAGAACCAAACACATCAAGAGACGCTTCAATTATATCCGGGATCTAGTCCAGGTGGGAGACATGGAGATTTGCAAGATACATACGGATCTGAATGTTGCAGACCCGTTGACTAAGCCTCTTCCACGAGCAAAACATGATCAGCACCAAGGCTCCATGGGTGTTAGAATCATTACTGTGTAATCTAGATTATTGACTCTAGTGCAAGTGGGAGACTGAAGGAAATATGCCCTAGAGGCAATAATAAAGTTATTATTTATTTCCTTATAATCATGATAAATGTTTATTATTCATGCTAGAATTGTATTAACCGGAAACATAATACATGTGTGAATACATAGACAAACAAAGTGTCACTAGTATGCCTCTACTTGACTAGCTCGTTAATCAAAGATGGTTATGTTTCCTAACCATGAACAAAGAGTTGTTATTTGATTAACGGGATCACATCATTAAGAGAATGATCTGATTAACATGACCCATACCATTAGCTTAGCACCCGATCGTTTAGTATGTTGCTATTGCTTTCTTCATGACTTATACATGTTCCTATAACTATGAGATTATGCAACTCCCGTTTACCGGAGGAACACTTTGGGTACTACCAAACGTCACAACATAACTGGGTGATTATAAAGGAGTACTACAGGTGTCTCCAAAGGTACATGTTGGGTTGGCGTATTTCAAGATTAGGTTTTGTCACTCCGATTGTCGGAGAGGTATCTCTGGGCCCTCTCGGTAATGCACATCACTTAAGCCTTGCAAGCATTGCAACTAAATGAGTTAGTTGCGGGATGATGTATTACAGAACGAGTAAAGAGACTTGCCGGTAACGAGATTGAACTAGGTATAGGAATACCGACGATCGAATCTCGGGCAAGTAACATACCGATGACAAAGGGAACAACGTATGTTGTTATGCGGTCTGACCGATAAAGATCTTCGTAGATTATGTAGGAGCCAATATGGGCATCCAGGTCCCGCTATTGGTTATTGACCGGAGACGTATCTCGGTCATGTCTACATTGTTCTCGAACCCGTAGGGTCCGCACGCTTAAGGTTACGATGACAGTTATATTATGAGTTTATGCATTTTGATGTACCGAAGGTTGTTCAGACTCCCGGATGTGATCACGGACATGACAAGGAGTCTCGAAATGGTCGAGACATAAAGATTGATATATTGGAAGCCTATGTTTGGATATCGGAAGTGTTTCGGGTGAAATCGGGATTTTACCGGAGTACCGGGAAGGTTACCAGAACCCCCAGGGAGCTAAATGGGCCATGATGGGCCTTAGTGGAAAAGAGAAGAGGCAGCCCTACATGGGCTGCGTGCCTCCCCCTTCCCCTAGTCCTATTAGTACTAGGAGAGGTGGCCGGCCCCCTCCTTCTCTTTTCCCCCTCCGCGAATCCTATTCCAACTAGGATTAGGGGTGGGGGAATCCTACTCCCATAGGGAGTAGGACTCTCGTGGCGCACCCCTTGTGGCCGGCCAGCCTCCCCCCCTTTGGTCCTTTATATACTGAGGTAGAGGCACCCTAGAACACACAAGTCGATCCACGTGATCTATTCCTTAGCCGTGTGCGGTGCCCCAGCCACCATATTCCTCGATAATACTGTAGCGGAGTTTAGGCGAAGCCCTGCTGCTGTAGTGCATCAAGATCGTCACCACGCCGTCGTGCTGACGGAACTCTTCCCTGACACTTTGCTGTATCGGAGTCCGGGGATCGTCATCGAGCTGAACATGTGCTCGAACTCGGAGGTGCCATAGTTTCGGTGCTTGATCGGTTGGATCGTGAAGACGTACGACTACTTCCTCTACGTTGCGTCAACGCTTCCGCAGTCGGTCTGCGTGGGTACGTAGACAACACTCTCCCCTCTCGTTGTTATGCATCACATGATCTTGCGTGTGCGTAGGAAATTTTTTGAAATTACTACGAAACCCAACAGTGGCATCCGAGCCTAGGTTATTTATGTTGATGTTATATGCACGAGTAGAACACAAGTGAGTTGTGGGCGATATAAGTCATACTGCCTACCAGCATGTCATACTTTGGTTCGGCGGCATTGTTGGACGAGACGACCCGGACCAACATTACGCGTACGCTTACGTGAGACCGGTTCCCCCGACGTGCTTTGCACATAGGTGGCTTGCGGGCGACAGTCTCTCCAACTTTAGTTGAACCAAGTGTGGCTACGCCCGGTCCTTGCGAAGGTTAAAACGGAGTCTATTTGACAAACTATCGTTGTGGTTTTGATGCGTAGGTGAGATTGGTTCTCCCGAAAATACCCAAATCACTCGGAACCTTTCTGATGTCCGAATATAGTCGTCCAATATATCGATCTTTACGTCTCGACCATTTCGAGACTCCTCGTCATGTCCCGGATCTCATCCGGGACTCAGAACTCCTTCGGTAAATCAAAACACATAAACTCATAATATAACCGTCATCGAACTTTAAGCGTGCGGACTCTACGGGTTCGAGAACTATGTAGACATGACCGAGACACGTCTCCGGTCAATAACTAATAGCGGAACCTGGATGCTCATATTGGCTCCCACATATTCTATGAAGATCTTTATCGGTCAGACCGCATAACAACATACGTTGTTCCCTTTGTCATCGATATGTTACTTGCCCGAGATTTGATCGTCGGTATCTCAATACCTAGTTCAATCTCGTTACCGGCAAGTCTCTTTACTCGTTCCGTAACACATCATCCTGCAACTAACTCATTAGTTGCAATGCTTGCAAGGCTTATAGTGATGTGCATTACCTAGTGGGCCCAGGGATACCTCTCCGACAATTGGAGTGACAAATCCTAATCTCGAAATACGCCAACCCAACAAGTACCTTTGGAGACACCTGTAGAGCACCTTTATAATCATCCAGTTACGTTGTGACGTTTGGTAGCACACAAAGTGTTCCCCCGGTAAACGGGAGTTGCATAATCTCATAGTCATAGGAACATGTATAAGTTATGAAGAAAGCAATAGCAACAAACTAAACGATCAAGTGCTATGCTAACGGAATGGGTTAAGTCAATCACATCATTCTCCTAATGATGTGATCCTGTTAATCAAATGACAACTCATGTCTATGGTTAGGAAACATAACCATCTTTGATCAACGAGCTAGTCAAGTAGAGGCATACTAGTGACACTCTGTTTGTCTATGTATTCACACATGTATTATGTTTCCGGTTAATACAATTCTAGCATGAATAATAAACATTTATCATGATATAAGGAAATAAATAATAACTTTATTATTGCCTCTGGCGCATATTTCCTTCAGTTTGTCCATGAGGCACGGGATCGAGTCTTCTCGAGTTTAGGGTTTTAGGTTTTCAGGGTTTAGGTGTCGTCACATGTGCCGCATGCTCTTCCTCATAAAAATTTCAAAAAAGGCTTAGGAGTAGGGATAGGAATCAAACCGAAAATTAAATTCAAAATTTATTTATATAAATTTATATAGAATATCCATAGGATTTTGAGATTTTTTAAGGAACCGGTGTTTCCTACCCCTCATGAAAGAAAGGGGTTCTCTTGGAACCCGGCCAGTGATGCCGTTGTCGAGCTCGGTGAAAGCGTCATTGTTCCCAATCATGTGATTTGATGCTCCCGTGTTGAGGTACCACAACTCATCATTTACATAGCGAACGTTTCCTAGCTTAGCCTTGGACCCTTCTTCATTGAGGAGAACTCTGTTGTCACTAGGACTCGTTGCGCCATTTTGTTGTTCGGCACTGACGAAGGTGACAAGCGATGAGGAAGATGGGTTCTTCTTTATCATCGGCAGGGATGAGGTGCGCCTCCTCTCTAATCATCTTAAGTTAGATTCTTTTGAAGTTTGATCAAATTTGTTTAGAAAAATATTAATGTTAAAGGCTTCAATACAAAACAAAAATATACCTCATGTTAGATATGATGATGTTGACAAGGCATCATAGATGTTGATACTTTTCTCCACATATTTAATTAAATTAAAAAAGACTTGACTTAGGACAAACCCATTTTTTGAAAAGGTGGCTAAACCCCTGACATTTGCATCATTGCAATGCACTTAATCATTTTTTATTAATTATTAAGCGGACTAAGAAAACAAAGATAACAACGATCAAATCATATTACAAGATATGAAAGGGAGAGATAGCAGAGAGAGATACCTGGGTCAGAGCAGCGGCAGGGAGAGCGGCAGGAGGCAAAATTTTGTGTTTTGACCCTTCTGGCATAAAAATTCAGGATCTGACCCCAGTTGGGAAATTTTTTGGGACTTGACCCTTTTTCTTACCGCCAGGGGCCCTGGCGGTAGGGTTAGACAGCCTACCGCCAGGGTTCCTGGCGGTAGGGTACTAATCCACGTCAGCATGCGGAGATGACCGTCGTTCCCCTCCGTCGCACCCTACCGCCAGCGCCCCTGGCGGTAGGGTGCGAGCAGTTATTTCGCCCGATACACCGCGCCCCTGCCCATCTCCCCACCCCTCCCCCTCCCCCCATCGACAGTTTCTTTCTTTCTCCCCACTCGCCCCTCTCTCCCTCTCTCATCTCCTCCACTCTCCCCCTTGGATCTTCACCATTTCTTCATAGTTTTCGCGGATCGAGATGGCCCCGAAGAGAGAAACGTAAGCTCCTCCGATCCCTCCAAGTAGTTTTTGCAAACTTGCTTCCGATTCGACGCATTATTTGCTTGAAATCCCTCATATTTTTGAACTTAGATTGGATTTTTTTTTCACCTAGGATTGTTTTGGCTTGATTGCAGTTCTAGTTCTTACTTCTTTAGTGACTAGTGGTATTGAATATGAACTCTAATCAATAGTTCATATGTTAGTGTTAAGATGAACCCTAGTTCATAATTTTTTTTGTTAAAAACATTATGATGTAATGCATGTGGGAGGACTTGGATTGTAGTTTTATGATGCATGTTGATATGATGATATGAAGATGTTGTTTGGAGAAAATACATTCAAGATGAACTCTATTTAAATAAATTATTTAAAAAATGATGATATGATGCATGTTGGAGGATTTTATTTTGATATGATGCATGTTGATATGATTTGATCCATCATGTGTAGTAGATGTTGTTGGAGGAATATGCTTAAGATGAACCCTAGTTCATGTAACCAAGAAATTTCATTTTTTGTTTATGTATGCTTATGCTTATGATGCTTTTGTTTATGAAATTTTATTAAGGCGGGCACCTCTTGCGGACAACATCGGCCCACGGTACTCCATGCTTGACTATGCATTCAACAAGGGTCATCGTGCTCGTTTCATAGAGAATGGGGTGGTAAGTAATATGAAGGAAATATTGATCAAAGTTTTCAAATTGATGAAAATAAGTTCCTAACTTTTGTCGTCCACTTTTTGACAGATGCTCCAGCCACTACGCATGAGGGGTCACGGGGTTCATGGGAATATGGACTACGACGAGCGGCTACGCGTCGTACTTCAAGAGAGCCCGACTGTTGGGTTTCATGTTGCAGTTCAAGCGTCGGCCGCCGACGCTTGTCCACACAGCTCTGACAGCTTTGATTGTCCGCTGGCGACCGGAGACCCATTCTTTCCATCTGCCATGCGGGGAGATGACGGTGACCCTTGAGGATTGGTCGATGATTACTGCCATGCCGATCGAGGGTCATGCACTCACCGGGCGAGTGGAGAGGACCAACTGGCAGCAGAGGGTTACCACCCTCATTGGCGAATGCCCCGGTGCTAAGGGTAACCGTACATCTGGTGTACCGTTGCCCTGGCTCTCGGAGCACCGGAAGACATGCCCCGAAGACGCCGATGAGGCGACTGTGGAGTGGTATGCGAGGGCCTACCTGTGGTATCTTCTCACGGAGGTCGTGTTTCCAGACAGGTCCGGGAACTCTGCCAACTGGTCGTATCTGTTCTTCCTAGCCGACTGGGATGCAGGGTACAGTTGGGGACCGCATCTCTCGCCTACCTATACTGTTAGGTAAGAGAGTATCTAATTGCCTACCTATACCGTTCGGTACGAAAGTATGTCCATGACATTTTGTTATATTTGATCCTCACTTGATGTTTTGCAGCTTGACGACGCAACCCAGAGGACGGGAGACAAGTCCAATATGGGTGGCTTTGTCTGGGCCCTCTCCATTCGGATGTGGGAGCGGCTGTCGGTGGGGCGTCCGGAGAAGATGCCAAGACGTCCATGGGGTGCCTATAGCGAAGACGGCGACGAGACTCGACACCCCACCATAGCTTACGAGTGGGACGTTGGCAAACTCTACACGGCCCTAAATAAGACTCCGTACAAGACCTACACCAACGAGTTGGACGCTTTGACGCATACGCGGGTATATGAACTCGTTCACCACCTTTCTCTTTGATTCTACTTTTGATCGAGAGTGGGAACTTATCAATGTATATGTAATAGGTAAACTAGTGGCTGTATCATGACCGAGAGTTGGACTTCGATCTGAACGTGATGTGTAATGCGGACAATGGTCTTTGGCGGTGCATCGTGCCCATGATCTGTGTGTACGCCGTTGAGTGGCACTTGCCACACCGCGTGGCCACGTAGTTTGGGATGTATCAGCACACCCCACCGGGCCTGCTAACCGATATCGGCGGCCACGCGCTCCACATGTGAGAACGCTTATTGCTCGCACCCATGATTTCATTGCGTTTGACTTTATTATGATGTTTCTTGTGGACTGTGCCTTGCAGGATGAGCCGATAGAAGAATCATTCGATCACAGACTGAGGAGAGGAGCATAAAACTCATGTGACAGAGTGGAACCGACGGAGGTACCGTAAAGATGGGGAGAGGAAAGTGACTGACTGGGATGCTTACCTGGACCGACACATGAGGTGGTACAATGATGGCCAGAAGCACCATCTTCGTCTTAGGCCTCGGTGGACGGCAGAAGACATCGCGGAGCTAGAGAGGGATGACCCCGAGGAAGAGGCCTACCAGACTGGCATCAGAGACATGCATAGTGGATTTAGGGAGTTTGTACCCCTCATCAACAGAGTGGTAAGTTTGAACCACCGGTTGTATTTAAATTATTTTATTCGTCATCATGACTGACTTATGTTGTTACAGTCCGGTGAGCTGAACAGATGCATCTTTGAAGCCTCAGATGCACTAGCTGATGCCCCCGGGAGCATACAATCTGAGAACAGAGTGAGGGAGATGATGAAGGTACAACTTCAGCCTCCTCGGAACAGATGCATCTTGTTCACTTGCAATCATAAATTTGATACTTATTATGCCCTTGTTTCACTGTGAGTGCAGAAGTGCGTGAAGCATTGTGGCAAGGTGGTAGGGATGCTTGGGTGTGCTGGAGCTGGGTCGGTTGAAGCTTATCAGCTTGTAGCCACACAGGGTCACATCGGCTCATTGAGCCATGTTCCCTCGTCGTCTAGGTTGGTTGAGGAGGAGGAGGAGGAGGAGGAGGAGGAGGATGAGGAGGTCACA
Organism: Triticum dicoccoides; assembly: GCF_002162155.2. Lineage (NCBI taxonomy): Eukaryota > Viridiplantae > Streptophyta > Magnoliopsida > Poales > Poaceae > Triticum > Triticum dicoccoides. The sequence continues at coordinate 575,293,188 of NC_041388.1, read as the reverse complement.
CATGAAGAAGGGGAGGAGGAGGATGAGAGCAATGGGAAGGAGGGGTACGATGAAGATTATGGACCTCCACCAACTCAATCATCTCAACCATTGCTACCTCTTGAGCATGCGTTGGTTTTTCCTTGAAGAGGAAAGGGTAATGCAGCAAAGTAGCGTAAGTATTTCCCTCAGTTTTCAGAACCAAGGTATCAATCCGGTAGGAGACAATGCACAAGTCACCTAGTAACTGCACAAACAATCAAGAACCTTGCAACCAAAGCAATAAATGGGTTGTCAATCCCTTCACGGTCACTCGCAAAAGTGAGATCTAATAAAGATAGTAAGATAAATATTTTTGGTATTTTTGTTGTATAGATTGGAAAGTAAAGATTGCAAAATAGTAAATGAGATGCGATGTAAATAAATGAGATGCGATATAATAAGAAAGAGACCCGAGGGCATAGGTTTCACTAGTGGCTTCTCTCAAGATAGCAAGTATTACGGTGGGTGAACAAATTACTGCCGAGCAATTGATAGAAAAGCACATAGTTATGAGAATATCTAAGGCAATGATCATGAATATAGGCATCACGTCCGTGTCAAGTAGATCAAAACGATTCTTCATCTACTACTATTACTCCGCACATCGACCGCCATCCAGCATGCATCTAGAGTATTAAGTTCATAAGAACAGAGTAACGCTTTAAGCAAGATGACATGATGTAGAGGGATAAACTCAAGCAATATGATATAAACCCCATCTTTTTATCCTCGATGGCAACAATACAATACATGCCTAGCTGCCCCTACTATCACTGGGAAAGGACACCGCAAGATTGAACCCAAAGCTAAGCACTTCTCCAATTGCAAGAAAGATCAATCTAGTAGGCCAAACTAAACCGATAATTCAAAGAGACTTGAAAAGATAACAAATCATGCATATAAGAATTCAGAGAAGAACCAAATAATATTTATAGATAATCTTGTTCATAAACCCACAATTCATCGGATCTCGGCAAACACACCGCAAAAGAGTATTACATCGAATAGATCTCCAAGAACATCAAGGAGAACTTTGTATTGAGAATCAAAGAGAGATAAGAAGACATCTAGCTAATAACTATGGACCCAAAGGTCTGTGGTAAACTACTCATGCTTCATCGGAGAGGCTATGGTGTTGATGTAGAAGCCCTCCATGATCGATTCCCCCTCCGGCAGATCACCGGAAGAGGCCCCAAGATGGGATCTCACGGGTACAGAAGGTTGCGGCGATGGAAAAGTGGTTCCGTGGCTCTCTAGGATCGATCTAGGGTATAAGAGTATATATAGGCGAAAGAAGTACGTTGGTGGAGCTACGAGGGGCCCACGAGGGTGGGGGGCACGCCTATCCCCTGGGCGCGCCCTCCTGCCTCGTGAGTGCCTCGTGGTGTTCCAGACTTCAACTCCAAGTCACCTGGTTTGCTTTCGGTCCAAGAAAGATCATCGCGAAGGTTTCATTTCATTTGGTATTTGTTTTCTGTGAAACTCTAAAATAGGCAAAAAAAACAGAAACTGGCACTGGTCCTCCGGTTAATAGGTTAGTCCCAAAAATAATATAAAAGAGCATATTAAAGCCCATTAAACATCAAAAATGGATAATATAATAGCATGAAACAATAAAAAAATATAGATACGTTGGAGAGGTATCAAGCAATCCCCAAGCTTAATTCCTGCTCGTCCTGGAGTAGGTAAAAGATAAAAACTGAATTTTTTATGTGGAATGCTACCTAACATAATTATCAATGTAATTTTCTTTATTGTGGCATGAATGTTTAGATCCGAAAGATTCAAGCAAAAGTTTAATGTTGACATAAAAATAATAATACTTCAAGCATACTAACAAAGTAATCATGTCTTCTCAAAATAACATGGCCAAAGAAAGTTCATCCCTACAAAATCATATAGTTTGGCTATGCTCCATCTTCGTTACACAAAATATTCAAATCATGCACAACCCCGATGACAAGCCAAGCAATTGTTTCATACTTTAGTATTTTCAAACTTTTTCAACATTCAGGCAATACATGAGCGTGAGCCATGGACATAGCACTTATAGGTGGAATAGAATGGTGGTTGTGGAGAAGACAAAAAGGAGGGAGATGGTCTCACATCAACTAGGCGTATTAATGAGCTATGGAGATGCCCATCAATAGATATCAATGTGAGTGAGTAGGGATTGCCATGCAACGGATGCATTAGAGCTATAAATGTATGAAAGCTCAACAAAAGAAACTAAGTGGGTGTGCATCCAACTTGCTTGCTCATGAAGACCTAGGGCATTTTGAGGAAGCCCATTGTTGAAATATACAAGCCAAGTTATATAACAAAAATTCCAACTAGTATATGAAAGTGACAAAATAAGAGACTCTCTATCATGAAGATCATGGTGCTACTTTGAAGCACAACTGTGGAAAAAGGATAATAGCATTGTCCCTTCTCTTTTCTCTCTCTTTTTTTGGGCCTTATCTTTTTTCTTTGGCCTTAATCTTTTTTTCTTCACATGGGACAATGCTCTAATAATGATGATCATCACACTTTTATTTACTTACAACTCAAGAATTACAACTCGATACTTAGAACAAAATATGACTCTATATGAATGCCTCCGGCGGTGTACTGGAATGTGCAATGAATCAGGAGTGACATGTATGAAAAAATTATGAATGGTGGCTTTGCCACAAATACGATGTCAACTACATGATCGTGCAAAGCAATATGACAATGATGAAGCGTGTCATAATAAACAAAACGGTGGAAAGTTGCATGGCAATGTATCTCAGAATGGCTATGGAAATGCCATAATAGGTAGGTATGGTGGTTTTTTGAGGAAGGTAAATGGTGGGTTTATGGTACCGGCGAAAGTTATGCGGTACTACAGAGGCTAGCAACGGTGGAAGGGTGAGAGTGCGTATAATCCATTGACTTACACTAGTAGATATTAGGCCAATAAGGACCAACAGCTAACAATCCTCGGTTGTTATTAGTACGGTGTGCTAGTCCCACGTCCAAACTAGGAATTCCTCCAAACTAACTCTACGAAACCTCCCTAACAAGAGTAGGTCTACCCGTCGTTAGTTTTGTTATGCTTAGAGTAATTTATGTCCTTATCTGATAAAACAAACGATAAAAGAGGAAGATAATTACCAATCAAATCTAGATATCCTTCGCATGCGCTGATTTCCCTCGAGAGCTCTCCCTGCCGCCTCTCTTTCTTCCAGCCGCCGCCTCGTCCTCCTCTCCTTTCCGCTCTCCCACCTCCCTCCAGATCTTGCGTGCAGCGCCGGATTTCGGGCGGGCTGCAGGGGATGTCGGCCAGATTCCAGTTCCCGTGGACATCCTCCCCAGCGTTCCTCATGGGAGCGGGCCACGCGATGCTATCTCGGTGGTGGCGGCCGCGGACACCATGAGGAGGCACAGTTTGGAGATCTCGTAGCCGCGCTTTACACGACCAAAGGGCCTGCGCCGATGTCAACGTCACCTCCAGGAAAAATGGCGGCGAGATGCACAGGTAAGCATGATGTCGATGATGATGCACAGTACAACATGTTATAGCAGATTCTGAATTTGAATGGTCGTCTTTGTCATGCCATGAACAGAACAGATCTAGGCGTGAGCATTGCTGGGACGTCCACAAGCAGCCGTGCAACATGTGATTAACTAATTGTATTCTTCACTGCACCATTTTTGTTTGCATTTTTTCATTTTGAAAGTGTAGATGCAAACATGGATGCAGGGTTGTACAGGTGATAGATGATACCAGTCTTCTCAAGGGATTCTTGGAGATGGGTGTTGCACATGATCCAGGTAAGTGCCTACACTTGTGATCAACACATATTTACATTCTCTCTACTTGAAAGATCTTGAAGGAAGGACCGTGGGTTTGGCTACCTAAGTTCTTATTATCGTGTACACGATTGAAAATTTTGTCTTGTCTTCTCAACTAAAAAGAATATTTAATGTGTCTGATGATGATTGCAGAATGACCTCTTCCATGGATGGCCTATTGACTCCAATTTCTGGAGATGGATCGATGTAAGCATCGCTTGATTATTGAGCATCAATCTCTGAAAATATATTAGGTGTACATAATATATACTACTTATAACTAACACACTTTTGTGTACAATTTCCTCTTTTGATTTAATTTGGAAGAATCCCTAAGAGGTAAATATATCTGACTTACAAATCAATTATGTTTTTGTAGAACTGATGGTCCACCGTAATACAAGCATCAAGAGGTGCTATAGTAATTGGTGAAGAATGATATGCACTTAAGTACAAGGACTGATGATGGTGTGTCATGGCCGAAGATTATGAAAAGAAAATCTCTTTTCTAGTTGTTGCATGATTTCTTGTTAGAGATGAACAACTACAATGGTTGTCTAGAGAGTTTTGGGGTTCATAATTTCTGAATGGTATTTTATCTCCAGAAATGTATGTGAGGATCATGTTCAATATATATGGTTTTGATCAATAAAATCAGGGCTACGATACTTTGGTTGTTCAGATTCTTTAATTACCTAATTGGTGTGGTCGCTAATCTTTAAAAGTTGAGAGAAAAGCTAAAGTGGTAAAAAAAACGTCTTACATTTTGGGACAGAGGGAGTAACATTTAGCATCAATCAAAACAATTTTAGCAATGAGAAAAGTGGTCGCTAATACACAAACTGTGGTCGTTATTCTCTTAAAATTAACGACGACACACTCTCTTGTTGTTACAAAATAACAATGGGAAAAAGTATATGGTCGTTATACTTTTAACGACGGAGCCTATTACGACCACAATTTTGTGGTCCTAAATGACTTTCAACGACCACATTCTAACTTTTAACAACCACATACCCCGTCGTTAAAAATCATTTTCCTAGTAGTGTTAACATTAGTCATAAAGAACTCACATACTTATTGCAAAAATCTACAAGTCATCAAAACCAAGCACTACGTGCATGCTCCTAGGGGGATAGATTGGTAGGAAAAGACCATCGCTCATCCCGACCGCCACTCATAAGGAATCCAATCAAAGAAATACCTCATGTTTCAAATTTGTTACACAACGGTTACCATATGTGCATGCTACGAGACTTGCAAACCTCAACACAAGTATTTTTCAAATTCCCAACTACTCAACTAGCATGACTCTAATATCACCATCCTCATGTCTCAAAACAATCATCAAGTATCAAACTTCTCATAGTACTCAACGCACTTTATATGAATTTTTTTATTATACCCATCTTGGATGCCCATCATATTAGGACTAGTTTTATAGCCAAAGAAAATTACCATGTTGTTCTAAAGACTCTCAAAATAATATAAGTGAAGCATGACAGATCAATAATTTCTATAAAATAAAACCACCACCGTGCTCTAAAAGATATAAGCGAAGCACTAGAGAAAAATTATCTAGCTCAAAAGATATAAGTGAAGCACATAGAGTATTCTAATAAATTCCGATTCATGCGTGTCTCTCCCAAAAGAAGTGTACAACAAGGATGATTGTGGTAAACTAAAAGGCAAAGACTCAAATCATACAAGATGCTCCAAGTGATACGTCTCCAACGTATCTATAATTTTTGATTGCTCCATGCTATATTATCTACTGTTTTGGACATTATTGGGCTTTATTATACACTTCTATATTATTTTCGGGACTAACCTACTAACCGGAGGCCCAGCCCAGAATTGCTGTTTTTTTGCCTATTTTAGGGTTTCGAAGAAAAGGAATATCTAACGGAGTCCAAACGGAATGAAACCTTCGGAAACGTGATTTTCTCACCGAACATGATCCAGGAGACTTGGACCCTACGTCAAGCAACCAACAGGGAAGCCACGAGGTAGGGGGCGCGCCTACCCCCCACCCCCAGGCGCGCCCTCCACCCTCGTGGGCCCCATGTTGCTCCACCGACGTACTTCTTCCTCCTATATGTACCTATGTACCCCGAAACGATCAGATATGGAGCCAAAACCCTAATTCCACCGTCGTAACTTTCTGTATCCACGAGATCCCATCTTGGGGCCTGTTCCGGAGCTCTGCCGGAGGGGGCATCGATCACGGAGGGCTTCTACATCAACACCATAGCCTCTCCGATGAAGTGTGAGTAGTTTACTTAAGACCTTCAGGTCCATAGTTATTAGCTAGATGGCTTCTTCTCTCTTTTTGGATCTCAATACAAAGTTCTCCCCCTCTCTTGTGGAGATCTATTCGATGTAATCTTCTTTTGTGGTGTGTTTGTTGAGACCGATGAATTGTGGGTTTATGATCAAGTTTATCTATGAACAATATTTGAATCGTCTCTGAATTCTTTTATGTATGATTGGTTATCTTTGCAAGTCTCTTCGAATTATCAGTTTGGTTTGGCCTACTAGATTGATCTTTCTTGCAATGGGAGAAGTGCTTAGCTTTGGGTTCAATCTTGCGGTGTCCTTTCCCAGTGACAGTAGGGGCAGCAAGGCACGTATTGTATTGTTGCCATCGAGGATAACAAGATGATTTTTTTATCATATTGCATGAATTTATCCCTCTACATCATGTCATCTTACTTAAAGCGTTACTCTATTCTTATGAACTTAATACTCTAGATGCATGCTGGATAGCGGTCGATGTGTGGAGTAATAGTAGTAGATGCAGGCAGGAGTCGGTCTACTTGTCTTGGACGTGATGCCTATATACATGATCATACCTAGATATTCTCATAACTATGCTCAATTATGTCAATTGCTCAACAGTAATTCGTTCACCCACCATAAAATATCTATGCTCTTGAGAGAAGCCACTAGTGAAACCTATGCCCCCCGGGTCTATCTTCATCATATTAATCTTCCAATACTTAGTTATTTTCATTGCTTTTATTTTACTTTGCATCTTTATCATAAAAATACCAAAAATATTATCTTATCATATCTATCAGATCTCAGTCTCGTAAGTGACCATGTAGGGATTGACAACCCCTTATCGCGTTGGTTGCGAGGATTTATTTGTTTTGTGTAGGTGAGAGGGACTCACGCGTAGCCTCCTACTGGATTGATACCTTGGTTCTCAAAAACTGAGGGAAATACTTACGCTACTTTGCTGCACCACCCTTTCCTCTTCAAGGGAAAACCAATGCAAGTGCTCAAGAGGTAGCAAGAAGGATTTATGGCACCGTTGCCGGGGAGGTCTACGCAAAAGTCAACATACCAAGTACTCGTCACATACCCTTATCTCCCGCATTACATTATTTGCCATTTGTCTCTCGTTTTCCTCTCCCCCACTTCACCTTTGCCGTTTTATTCGCCCTCTCTCTCTCTATCCTCCCTCTCTTTCTCTATTTGCCTCTTTTTGCCCGTTCCTCATTTGCTTGTGTGTTGGATTGCTTACTTGTCACGATGGCTCAAGATAATACTAAATTGTGTGACTTTACCAACACCAACAGCAATGATTTTATTAGCACTCTAATTGCTCCTCTTACCGATGTTGAATCTTGTGAAATTAATGCTGCTTTGCTGAATCTTGTCATGAAAGATCCGTTTTCCGGCCTTCCTAGTGAAGATGCCGCTACCCATCTAAATAGCTTCGTTGATTTGTGTGATATGCAAAATAAGAAAGATGTGGATAATGATATTGTTAAATTGAAGCTATTTCCTTTTTCACTTAGAGACCGTGCTAAAGCTTGGTTTTCTCTTTGCCTAAAAATAGTATTGGTTCATGGAATATGTGCAAAGATGCTTTTATCTCTAAGTATTTTCCTCCCGCTAAGACCATATCTCTTAGAAACGATATTATGAATTTTAAGCAACTTGATCATGAACATGTTGCACAAGCTTGGGAGAGGATGAAATTAATGATACGTAATTGCCCTACGCATGGTTTAAATTTGTGGATGATTATACAAAAAAATATGCCGGATTGAATTTTGCTTCTAGAAATCTTTTAGATTCGGCCGCGGGAGGCACTTTTATGGAAATCACTTAGGAGAAGCTACTAAACTCCTAAATAATATTATGGTTAATTATTCTCAATGGCACACTGAAAGATCTACTAATAAGAAAGTGCATGCGATAGAAGAAATTAATGTTTTGAGTGGAAAGATGGATGAACTTATGAAATTATTAGCTAATAAAAGTGTTTCTTCTGATCCTAATGATATGCCTTTGTCTACTTTTATTGAGAATAATAATGAATCTTTGGATGTGAATTTTGTTGGTAGGAACAATTTTGGTAACAACGCGTATAGAGGAAACTTTAATCCTAGGCCTTATCCTAGTAATCCCTCTAATAATTATGGTAATTCATACAACAATTCTTATGGAAGTTATAATAAGATGCCCTCTGATTTTGAATCTAATATTAAATAATTTATTACTTCGCAAAAGAATTCCAATGCTTTGATTGAAGAGGAATTGCTTAAGATTGATGAGTTGGCTAGGAACGTTGATAGAATTTCTCTTGATGTTGATTCTTTGAAACTTAGATCTATTCCACCTAAGCATGATATCAATGAGTCTATCAAAGCCATGAGAATTTCCATTGATGAGTGTAAAGAAAGAACCGCTAGGATGCGTGCTAAGAAAGATTCCTTTATAAGAGCGTGTTCTTCCAGTTTCCATGATAATAAAGATGAAGATCTAAAAGTTATTGATGTGTCCCCTATTAAATCTTTGTTTTGCAATATGAATCTTAATAATGATGGGACTGAATATGATCCACCTTTACCTAGAAGGCGTTCCAAGAATTCGGAGTCTTTAGATCTTGATGCTAAAATTGATAAAAGTGGGATTGAAGAAATCAAAACTTTAAATATTGATGAACCCACTATTTTGGACTTCAAGGAATTTATATGATAATTGCTCTTTGATAGATTGTATCTCCTTGTTGCAATCCGTGCTAAATTCTCCTCATGCTTATAGCCAAAATAAAGCTTTTACCAAACATATCGTTGATGCTTTCATGCAATCTTATGAAGAAAAACTTGAGTCGGAAGTTTCTATCCCTAGAAAACTTTATGATGAGTGGGAACCTACTATTAAAATTAAAATTAAAGATCGTGAATGCTATGCTTTGTGTGATTTGGGTGCTAGTGTTTCCACGATTCCAAAGACTTTATGTGATTTGCTAGGTTTCTGTGATTTTGATGATTGCTCTCTAAACTTGCACCTTGTGGATTCCACTATTAAGAAACCTATGGGAATAATTAATGATGTTCTTATTGTTGCAAATAGGAATTATTTGCCCATAGATTTTATCGTTCTTGATATAGATTGCAATCGTTCATGTCCTATTATTCTTGGTAGACCTTTCCTTAGAACGATTGGTGCAATTATTGATATGAAGGAAGGAAATATTAGATTCCAATTTCCATTAAGGAAAGGCATGGAACACTTCCCTAGAAAGAAAATTAAATTACCTTATGAATCTATTATGAGAGCCACTTATGGATTTCCTACCAAAGATGGCAATACCTAGTTCTATCCTTGCTTTTTATGCCTGGCTAGGGGCGTTAAACGATAGCGCTTGTTGGGAGGCAACCCAATTTTATTTTTATTCCTTGCTTTTTGATCCTGTTTAGTAATAAATAATTTATCTAGCCTCTGTTTTGGTTGTGTTTTTTGTGTTTAATTAGTGTTTGTACCAAGTAGAACCGTTGGGAAGACTTGGGGAAAGTCTTGTTAATCTTGCTGTAGAAAACAGAAACTTTAGCGCTCACGAGAACTGCTGCCATTTTTATTTGGAAAGTGATATTTAGTTAATTGTTTTTGAAGATGATTAATAGATAAATCCCTCACGTCCAGCAATTTATTTTTTAATTTTTGGGGTTCCAGATCTTGCGTTAGCTACAGATTACTACAGACTATTCTGTTTTTGACAGATTCTGTTTTTCGTGTGTTGTTTGCTTATTCTGATGAATCTATGGCTAGTAAAATAGTTTATAAACCATAGAGAAGTTGGAATACAGTAGGTTTAACACCAATATAAATAAATAATGAGTTAATTACAGTACCTTGAAGTGATCTTTTGTTTTCTTTCGCTAACGGAGCTCACGAGATTTTCTACTTTAAGTTTTGTGTTGTGAAGTTTTCAAGTTTTGGGTAAAAATTTGATGGATTATGGAACAAGGAGTGGCAAGAGCCTAAGCTTAGGGATTCCCATGGCACCCCCAAGATAATCTAAGGACACCTAAAATCCAAAGCTTTATGATGCCCCGGAAGGCATCCCCTCTTTCGTCTACTTCTATCGGTAACTTTACTTGGAGCTATATTTTTATTCACCACATGATATGTGTTTTGCTTGGAGCGTCTTGTATGATTTGAGTCTTTATTTGTTAGTTTACCACAATCATCTTTTCTGTACACACCTTTTGAGAGAGACACACATGATTCGGAAATTATTAGAATACTCTATGTGCTTCACTTATATCTTTTGAGTTATATAGTTTTGCTCTAGTACTTCACTTATATCTTTTAGAGCACGGTGGTGGATTTGTTTTATAGAAACTATTGATCTCTCATGCTTCACTTAGATTATTTTGAGAGTCTTAAATAGCATGGTAATTTGTTTAAATAATCCTTATATGCTAGGTATACGAGATTAATAATAAAATTCTCGTATGAGTGTGTTGAATACTAAGAGAAGTTTGATGCTTGATAATTGTCTTGGGATATGGAGATGGTGGTATTAGAGTCATGATAGTTGATTAGTTGTCAATTTGAGAAATACTTGTGTTGAAGTTTGTGATTCCCGTATCATGCGCGTATGGTGAACCGCTATGTGATGAAGTCGGAGCATGATTTATTTATTGATTGTCTTCCTTATGAGTGGCACTTGGGGACGAGCGATGGTCTTTTCCTACCAATCTATCCCCCTAGGAGCATGCGTGTAATACTTTGCTTTGATAACTTGTAGATTTTTGTAATAAGTATGTGAGTTCTTTATGACTAATGTTGAGTCCATGGATCATACACACTCTCACCCTTCCCTCATTGCTAGCCTCTCTAATACCACGCCTCTTTCGCCGGTATCATACACCCACCATATACCTTCCTCAAAACAGCCACCATACATACCTATCATGGCATTTCCATAGCCATTCCGAGATATATTGCCATGCAACTTTCCACCGTTCCGTTTATTATGACACACTCCATCATTGTCATATTGCTTTGCATGATCATGTAGTTGACATTGTATTTGTGGCAAAGCCACCATTCATAATTCTTTCATACATGTCACTCATGAGTCATTGCATATCCCGGTACACCGCCAGAGGCATTCATATAGAGTCATATCTTGTTCTAAGAATCGAGTTGTAATTTTTGAGTTGTAAGAAAATAAAAGTGTGATGATCATCATTGTTAGAGCATTGTCCCAAGTGAGGAAAGGATGATGGAGACTATGATTCCCCCACAAGTCGGGATGAGACTCCGGACGAAAAAATAAAAAAAATAAAAAATAAAAAAAGGAGGCCATAAAAAAGAAGAGAAAAGGCCCAAATAAAAAAATGAGAGAAAGAGAGAAGGGACAATGCTACTATCCTTTTACCACACTTGTGCTTCAAAGTAGCACCATGATCTTCATGATAGAGAGTCTCCTATGTTGTCACTTTCATATACTAGTGGGAATCTTTCATTATAGAAATTGGCTTGTATATTCCAATGATGGGCTTCCTCAAAATGAGCTAGGTCTTCGTGAGCAAGCGAGTTGGATGCACACCCACTTAGTTTCTTTTGTTGAGCTTTCATACATTTATAGCTCTACTGCATCCATTGCATGGCAATCCCTACTCACTCACATTGATATCTACTGATGGGCATCTCCATAACCCGTTGATACGCCTAGTTGATGTGAGACTATCTTCTCCCTTTTTGTCTCCTCCACAACCACCATTCTATTCCACCTAAAGTGCTATGTCCATGGCTCACGCTCACGTATTGCGTGAAGATTGAAAAGGTTTTGAGAATGTCAAAAGTATGAAACAATTGCTTGGCTTGTCATCGGGGTTGTGCATGATTTAAATACTTTGTGTGGTGAAGATAGAGCATAGCCAGACTATATGATTTTGTAGGGATAACTTTCTTAGGCCATGTTATTTTGAGAAAACATAATTGCTTAGTTAGTATGCTTGAAGTATTATTATTTCTATGTCAATATTGAAGTTTTGTCTTGAATCTTTCGGGTCTGAATATTCATACCACAATTAAGAAGAATTACATTGAAAATATGCCAAGTAGCATTCCACATCAAAAATTCTATTTTTTTCATTTACCTACTCGAGGACGAGCAGGAATTAAGCTTGGGGATGCTTGATACGTCTCCAACTCTATAATTTTTGATTGCTCCATGCTATATTATCTACTCTTTTGGACATTATTGGGCTTTATTATACACTTTTATATTATTTTTGGGACTAACCTACTAACCGGAGGCCCAGCCTAGAATTGTTGTTTTTTTTCCTATTTTAGGGTTTCGAAGAAAAGGAATATCAAACGGAGTCCAAACGGAATGAAACCTTCGGGAACGTGATTTTCTCACCGAACATGATCCAGGAGACTTGGACCCTACGTCAAGCAACCAACAGGGAAGCCACGAGGTAGGGACGTGCCTACCCCACCCCCCAGGCGCGCCCTCCACCCTCGTGGGCCCCCTGTTGCTCCATCGATGTACTTCTTCCTCCTATATATACCTACGTACCCCAAAACGATCAGATATGGAGCCAAAATCATAATTCCACCGCCGTAACTTTCTGTATCCACGAGATCCCATCTTTGGGCCTGTTCCGGAGCTCCGCCGGAGGGGGCATCGATCACGGAGGGCTTCTACATCAACACCATAGCCTCTCCGATAAAGTGTGAGTAGTTTACTTCAGACCTTCGGGTCCATAGTTATTAGCTAGATGGATTATTCTCTCTTTTTGGATCTCAATACAAAGTTCTCCCCCTCTCTTGTGGAGATCTATTCGATGTAATCTTCTTTTGCGGTGTGTTTGTTGATACCGATGAATTGTGGGTTTATGATCAAGTTTATCTATGAACAATATTTGAATCGTCTCTGAATTCTTTTATGTATGATTGGTTATCTTTGCAAGTCTCTTCGAATTATCAGTTTGGTTTGGCCTACTAGATTGATATTTCTTGCAATGGGAGAAGTGCTTAGCTTTGGGTTCAATCTTGCGGTGTCCTTTCCCAGTGACAGTAGGGGCAGCAAGGCACATATTGTATTGTTGCCATAGAGGATAACAAGATGATTTTTTTATCATATTGCATGAATTTATCCCTCTACATCATGTCATCTTGCTTAAGGCGTTACTCTGTTCTTATGAACTTAATACTCTAGATGCATGCTGGATAGCGGTCAATGTGTGGAGTAATAGTAGTAGATGCAGGCAGGAGTCGGTCTACTTATCTTGGACGTGATGCCTATATACATGATCATACCTAGATATTCTCATAACTATGCTTAATTCTGTCAATTGCTCAACAGTAATTCGTTCACCCACCGTAAAATATCTATGCTCTTGAGAGAAGCCACTAGTGAAACTATGCCCCCCGGGTCTATCTTCATCATATTAATCTTCCAATACTTAGTTATTTTCATTGCTTTTACTTTACTTTGCATCTTTATCATAAAAATACCAAAAATATTATCTTATCATATCTATCAGATCTCACTCTCGTAAGTGACCATGTAGGGATTGACAACCCATTATCGCGTTCGTTGCGAGGATTTATTTGTTTTGTGTAGGTGCGAGGGACTCGCGCGTAGCCTCCTACTGGATTGATACCTTGGTTCTCAAAAACTGAGGGAAATACTTACGCTACTTTGCTGCACCACCCTTTCCTCTTCAAGGGAAAACCAACGCAAGTGCTCAAGAGGTAGCACCAAGCAAAACACATATCATGTGGTGAATAAAAATATAGCCTCAAGTAAAGTTACCGATAGACGAAGACGAAAGAGGGGATGCCTTCCGGGGCATCCCCAACCTTAGGCTTTTGGTTGTCCTTGAATTTTACCTTGGGGTACCTTGAGAATCCCCAAGCTTATGCTCTTGCCACTCCTTGTTCCAAAATCCATCAAATATTTACCCAAAAACTTGAAAACTTCACAACACAAAACTTCAACAGAAAATCGCATGAGCTCCATTAGTATAAGAAAATAAACCACCACTTTAAGGTAATGTAATGAACTCGTTCTTTATTTATATTGGTGTTAAACCTAATTTATTCCAACTTCTCTATGGTTCATACCCCCGATACTAGCCATAGATGCATCAAAATAAGCAAACAACACGCGAAAAACAGAATCTGTGAAAAACAAAACAGTCTGTAGCAATCTGGAGGTTTCGAATACTTCTGTAACTCCAAAAATTCTGAAAAATTAGTAAGATTAGGATAAAAAGTATATTGATCTACTTCAGTTGGAATTGGTATTTTATCTCTCTCTGGTAAAAAATGATAATTATTTTTGTGAGTGCATACTTTCTGTTTTTATCAGCAAGATCAAACAATAATCACCCAAGAAGATCCTAAAGGCTTTACTTGGCACAAACACTAATTAAAACATAAAAAACACAATCATAACAAAAGCTAGATGACTTATTTATTACTAAATAGGAGCAAAAAGCAAAGAACAAAAATAAAATTGGGTTGCCTCCCAACAAGTCTATAGTTTTACGCCCTTGGCTAGGCATAAAAACAAGAATAGATCTAGGTATTGCCATCTTCGGTATGCAATACTTCAATTGAACACACATAACCCCTAGGAGGTTCTTTTTTTTGTTAATGATCAAACTCCTAGGCAAGAAATCAAGAAATTCATTTGTAGCAAAAGGTACCTTAATGATATCGAAAAAGTTGGGGTGAACACTTATTGATTTGAGGTCTTCATTTCCTTGCTATAAGATTCACCCTTATTTTCAGGAACATAGATAAACTTGGCAAATTTGGTAGGAGGAGGATTTGAGATATTTTTAACGGCACAAAAAGCGGTCCCCAAGTTGGTAATAATATCTTCGAGTTTATCAATTCTAGTGGAATCTTGATCTATCTTCTCATTAACTATGGGTTCCTTTTCCCTAAGATTTTTCAGAGTAACTCCTACTTTAGATCCATAATGGGTAATTTTGTTGTGGATATTTTTATCCAAATCTTTTATCAACTCTATAGTGGCAATTTTATTTTCAATAATATCAAGCCTTTGCATCACATGTTCCAAAGTTAAAATAGTTCCATTGACCAAAAGAGGTGGTGGGCCTAACAAATCTATCATAGCATTATAAGAATCAAAAGTATGGCTTCCCAAGAAATTCCCTCCGGTAATGGTGTCAAGAACATATCTATTCCAAGGAGTGATGCCTACCTAAAAATTGCGAAGAAGAACGGAAGTAGATTGCTTTCTAGTAAATCTATTTTAAGCATTGGAAATTCTATACCAGGCATCTTTTAGGTTTTCTCCCTCCCTTTGTTCAAAATTAAGAACTTCATTATCGGGAGTATTAACAATGATAGGAGGACTAGCCATGAAGGTGAAACAAACGATCTAACACACGGACGCACAAGAAGCAAGCGAAAAGAGACGAACGGAAGAGGGGCAAAGAAAAGGCAAAGGCTTTCGAAAATCGTTTTAGAAGTGGGGGAGAGGAAAACGAGAAGCGAATGGCAAATAATGTAATGCGAGGGAGAAGGTTTTATGATGGGTACTTGGTGTGTCTTGACTTGGCATAGATCTCCCCGGCAACGGCGCCAGAAATCCTTCTCGCTACCTCTTGAGCATGCGTTGGTTTTCCCTTGAAGAGGAAAGGGTGATGCAGCAAAGTAGCGTAAGTATTTCCCTCAGTTTTGAGAACCAAGGTATCAATCCAGTAAGAGACAACGCACAAGTCACCTAGTACCTACACAAACAATCAAGAACCTTGCAAACAACGCGATAAAGAGGTTGTCAATCCCTTCACGGTGACTCACAAAAGTGAGATCTAATAAAGATAGTAAGATAAATATTTTTGGTATTTTAGTTGCATAGATTGGAAAGTGAAGATTGCAAAATAGTAAACGAGATGCGATCTAAATAAAAGAGATGCAATATAATATGAAAGAGACCCGGGGGCCATAGGTTTCACTAGTGGCTTCTCTCAAGATAGCAAGTATTACGGTGGGTGAACAAATTAATGTCGAGCAATTAATAGAAAAGCGAATAGTTATGAGAATATATAAGGCAATGATCATGAATATAGGCATCACGTCCATGTCAAGTAGATCGAAACGATTCTGCATCTACTACTATTACTCCACACATTGACCGCTATCCAGTATGCATCTAGAGTATTAAGTTCATAAGAACAGAGTAACGATTCAAGCAAGATGACAAGATGTAGAGGGATAAACTCAAGCAATATGATATAAACCACATCTTTATATCCTCGATGGCAACAATACAATACGTGCCTTGCTGCCCCTACTGTCACTGGGAAAGGACACCGCAAGATTGAACCTAAAGCTAAGAACATCTCCCATTGCAAGAAAGATCAGTCTAGTAGGCCAAACTAAACCGATAATTCGAAGAAACTTGCAAAGATAACAAATCATGCATATAAGAATTCAGAGAAGAACCAAATAATATTCATAGATAATCTTGTTCATAAACCCACAATTCATTGGATCTCGGCAAACACACCGCAAAACGGTATTACATTGAATAGTTCTCCAAGAACATCGAGGAGAACTTTGTATTGAGAATCAAAGAGAGAGAAGAAGCCATCTAGCTAATAACTATGGACCCGAAGGTCTGTGGTAAACTACTCACGCTTCATCGGAGAGGCTATGGTGTTGATGTAGAAGCCCTCCCTGATCGATTCCCCCTCCCACAAATCGCCGGAAGAGGCCCCAAGATGGGATCTCACGGGTACAGAAGGTTGCGGCGGTGGAGAAGTGGTTTCGTGGCTCTCTGGGATCGATCTAGGGTATAAGAGTATATATATAGGCGAAAGAACTACGTCGGTGGAGCTATGAGGGGCCCACGAGGGTGGGGGCGCGCCTACCCACCTGGGCACGCCCTCCTGCCTCATGACCGCCTCGTGGCGTTCCAGACTTCAACTCCAAGTCTCCTATTTTGCTTTCGGTCCAAGAAAGATCATCACGAACGTTTCACTCCGTTTGGAATTCTTTTTGTGTGAAACTCTAAAATAGGCAAAAAAACAAAAACTCGCACTAGGCCTCCGGTTAATAGGTTGGTCCCAAAAATAATATAAAACAGCATATTAAAGCCCATTAAACATCCAAAACATATAATATAATAGCATGAAACAATCAAAAATTATAGATACGTTGGAGACGTATCAAGCATCCCCAAGCTTAATTCCTGCTCGTCCTCGAGTAGGTAAATGATAAAAATAGAATTTTTGATGTGGAATGCTACCTAACATAATTATCAATGTAATTTTTTTATTGTGGCATGAATGTTCAGATCCAAAAGATTCAAGACAAAAGTTAAATTTGGCATAAAAATAATAATACTTCAAGCATACTAACAAAGTAATCATGTCTTCTCAAAATAACATGGCCAAAGAAAGTTCATCCCTACAAAATTATATAGTTTGGCTATGATCCATCTTCGTCACACAAAATATTCAAATCATGCACAACCCCGATGACAAGCCAAGCAATTGTTTCATACTTTAGTATTCTCAAACTTTTTCAACTTTCACGTAATACATGAGCGTGAGCCATGGACATAGCACTTATAGGTGGGATGAGTGGTGGTTGTGGAGAAGACAAAAAGGAGGAAGATGGTCTCACATCAACTAGGCGTATTAATAGGCTATGGAGATGCCCATCAATAGATATCAATGTGAGTGAGTAGGGATTTCCATGCAACGGATGCATTAGAGCTATAAATGTATGAAAGCTCAACAAAAGAAACTAAGTGGGTGTGCATCCAACTTGCTTGCTCACGAAGACCTAGGGCATTTTGAGGAAGCCCATTGTTGGAATATATAAGCCAAGTTATATAACGAAAATTCCCACTAGTATATGAAAGTGACATAATAAGAGACTCTCTATCATGAAGATCATGGTGTTACTTTGAAGCACAAGTGTGAAAAAAGGATAGTAGCATTGTCCCTTCTCTTTTTTCTCTTTTTTGGGCCTTCTCTTTTTTCTTTGGCCTTTCTCTTTTTTTCCTCACGTGGGACAATGCTCTAATAATGATGATCATCACACTTTTATTTACTTACAACTCAAGAATTACAACTCGATACTTAGAACAAAATATGACTCTATATGAATGCCTCCGGCGGTGTACCGGGATGTGCAATGAATCAAGAGTGACATGTATGAAAAAATAATGAATGGTGTCTTTGCCACAAATACGATGTCAACTACATGATCATGCAAAGCAATATGACAATGATGAAGCGTGTCATAATAAATGAAACGGTGGAAAGTTGCATGGCAATATATCTCGGAATGGCTATGGAAATGCCATAATAGGTAGGTATGGTGGCTGTTTTGAGGAAGGTAAATGGTGGGTTTATGGTACCGGCGAAAGATGCGCGGTACTAGAGAGGCTAGCAACGGTGGAAGGGTGAGAGTGCATATAATCCATGGACTTAACATTAGTCATAAAGAACTCACATACTTATTGCAAAAATCTACAAGTCATCAAAACCAAGCACTACGCGCATGCTCCTAGGGGGATAGATTGGTAGGAAAATACCATCGCTCGTCCCCGACCGCCACTCATAAGGAAGACAATCAAAGAAACACCTCATGTTTCAAATTTGTTACACAACGGTTACCATACATGCATGCTACAGGACATGCAAACCTCAACACAAGTATTTCTCAAATTCAAAACTACTCAACTAGCATGACTCTAATATCACCATCCTCATGTCTCAAAACAATCATCAAGTATCAAACTTCTCATAGTATTCAACGCACTTTATATGGAAGTTTTTATTATACCCATCTTGGATGCCCATCATATAAGGACTAGTTTTATAGCCAAAGAAAATTACCATGCTATTCTAAACGACTCTCAAAATAATATAAGTGAAGCATGAGAGATCAATAATTTCTATAAAGTAAAACCACGACCGTGCTCTAAAATATATAAGTGAAGCACTAGAGCAAAATTATCTAGCTCAAAAGATATAAGTGAAGCACATAGAGTATTCTAATAAATTCCGATTCATGCGTGTATCTCCCAAAAGGTGTGTACAGTAAGGATGATTGTGGTAAACTAAAAAGCAAAGACTCAAATCATACAAGACGCTTCAAGCAAAACACATGTCATGTGGTGAATAAAAATATAGCCTCAAGTAAAGTTACGGAAAGATGAAGACGAAAGAGGGGATGCCTTCCGGGGCATCCCCAACCTTAGGCTTTTGGTTGTCCTTGAATTTTGCATTGGGGTGCCTTGATCATCCCCAAGCTTAGGCTCTTGCCACTCCTTGTTCCAAAATCCATCAAATCTTTACCCAAAAACTTGAAAACTTCACAACACAAAACTTCAACAGAAAATCCCATGAGCTCTGTTAGTATAATAAAATAAACCACCACTTTAAGGTATTGTAATGAACTCATTCTTTATTTATATTGGTGTTAAACCTAATGTGTTCCAACTTCTCTATGGTTCATACCCCCCGATACTAGCCATAGATGTATCAAAATAAGCAAAGAACACGCGAAAAACAGAATTTGTCAAAAACAGAACAGTCCGTAGCAATCTGGAGGTTTCGAATACTTCTGTAACTCCAAACATTCTGAAAAATTAGTAAGACCAGGATAAAAACTATATTGATCTACTGCAGTTGGAATTGGTATTTTATCGCTCTCTGGTAAAAAATGATAATTATTTTTGTGAGCGCATACTTTCTGTTTTTATCAGCAAGATCAAACAACAATCACCCAAGAAGATCCTAATGGATTTACTTGGCACAAACCCTAATTAAAACATAAAAAACACAATCATAATAGAATCTAGATGAATTATTTATTACTAAATAGGAGCAAAAAGCAAAGAACATAAATAAAATTGGGTTGCCTCCCAACAAGCGCTATAGTTTTATGCCCTTGGCTAGGTATACAAACAAGAATAGATCTAGGTATTGCCATCTTCGGTATGAAATTCTTCAATTGAACACACATAACCCCTAGGAGGTTCCTTGTTTTTGTTAATGATCAAACTCCTAGGCAAGAAATCAAGAAATTCATTTGTAGCAAAAGGTTCCTTAATGATATCGAAAAATTGGGGTGAACACTTATTGATTTGAGGTCTTCATTTTCCTTACTATAAGATTCACCCTTATTTTCAGGAACATAGATAAACTTGGCAAATTAGGTAGGAGGAGGATTTGAGATATTTTTAACGGCACAAAAAGCGGTCCCCAAGTTGGTAATAACATCTTCGAGTTTATCAATTCTAGTGGAATCTTGATCTATCTTCTCATTAACTATGGGTTCCTTTTCCCTAAGATTTTTCAAGCAAGATGACATGATGTGGAGGGATAAACTCAAGCAATATGATATAAACCCCATCTTTTTATCCTCGATGGCAACAATACAATGCGTGCCTTGCTGCCCCTACTGTCACTGGGAAAGGACACCGCAAGATTGAACCCAAAGCTAAGCACTTCTCCCATTGCAAGAAAGATCAATCTAGTAGGCCAAACTAAACTGATAATTCGAAGAGACTTGCAAAGATAACAAATCATTCATATAAGAATTCAGAGAAGAACCAAATAATATTCATAGATAATCTTGTTCATAAACCCACAATTCATCGGATCTCGACAAACACACCGCAAAAGAGTATTACATCGAATAGATCTCCAAGAACATCGAGGAGAACTTTGTATTGAGAATTAAAGAGAGAGAAGAAGCCATCTAGCTAATAACTATGGATCCGAAAGGTCTGTGGTAAACTACTCACGCTTCATCGGAGAGGCTATGGTGTTGATGTAGAAGCCCTCCGTGATCGATTCCCCCTCCGGTAGACCGCCG
This sequence comes from Triticum dicoccoides, assembly GCF_002162155.2. Classification (NCBI taxonomy): domain Eukaryota; kingdom Viridiplantae; phylum Streptophyta; class Magnoliopsida; order Poales; family Poaceae; genus Triticum; species Triticum dicoccoides. Next base: position 575,272,200 of record NC_041388.1, on the reverse strand, counting down.
GAAGAGGCCCCAAGATGGGATCTCATGGGTATAGAAGGTTGCGGTGGTGGAAAAGTGGTTTCGTGGCTCTCTGGGGTCGATCTGGGGTATAAGAGTATATATAGGCGAAAGAAGTATGTTGATGGAGCTACAAGGGGCCCACGAGGGTGGGGGCGCGCCTACCCCCCTGGGCACGCCCTCCTGCCTCGTGGCCGCCTCTTGGCGTTCCAGACTTCAACTCCAAGTCTCCTGGTTTGCTTTCGGTCCAAGAAAGATCATCGCGAAGGTTTCATTCCGTTTGGTATTCTTTTTCTGCAAAACTCTAAAATAGGCAAAAAAAAACATAAACTGGCACTAGGCCTCCGGTTAATAGGTTAGTCCCAAAAATAATACTCCCTCCGTTCCTTGATATAAGGTGTATAGATTTTTGAGAAAAAATCCAAAATATAAGGTGTATTGCGTTGCACCACTCATTTGGATAATTTTTTTAGGGATTTGATTACATTTCCATATATTAGGCATGCTCCTCTATTTTCTCATGTCAATTAGTTAGGTGTAATCTCGCCCAAAACATGTGAAATTTTCCCTCCACGTGCGTTCTTTAATTTCCGTGCCAAAAACTATACACCCTATATTTAGGAATGGAGGGAGTATAAAAGAGCATATTAAAGCCCATTAAACATCCAAAACAGATAATATAATAGCATAAAAACAATCAAAAATTATAGATACGTTGAAGACGTATCAACCATCTAAGTTGTCGAAGAGGAATCCGAATAAGAAGGATTTGCTGAGTCCGGACCCTTTCTAGAGACCGGTTACTCGACGGCCCAAGAAGAAGACTGAAGAGACTCGTTCAAAGAGTAAAGAGGACCGTACCTCCAAGAGGGGAAGGAGCAAGTAATTCTGCTCTTGGATAGTTGGCTCTTGTAGTTGGGTTGTCTAGTGGTTGTGAAACTACGTGAAACTATGTGTTTGCTATTTGTGGAACTATGTGTTTGCTATTTGTGAAACTATGTGGCTCACTTTCTACCTATCAAAGAGTCGATCACTGCAGCTCAATTGGCGGAACTCTATACCTCTCGAATTGTCTCTCTGCACGGTATTCCTCAAGTGATATCTTCAGACCGTGGCAGCATCTTTACCTCCAAGTTTTGGGATTCTTTCCAGAAGGCCATGAGCACTAACATCCGCTTCAGCACTGCTTTCCATCCTCAAACAAGCGGTCAAGTCGAGCGTGTCAACCAGATTCTTGAAGATATGCTCAGGGCTTGTGTGATCTCCTTCGGCATGAAGTGGGAGGATTGTCTTCCTTGTGCTGAATTCTCATACAACAACAGTTTTCAAGCAAGTTCAGGCAAGGCCCCTTTTGAAATTCTGTATGGCAGGAAGTGTCGTACCCCTCTCAACTGGTCCGAAACCGGTGAACGTCAGCTTTTGGGTAATGGCTTAATCACAGAAGCAGAAGAAATGTGCAAAGTCATTCGTGATAAGCTCAAAGCAGCCCAATCCCGCCAGAAGAGCTACTATGATAGTAAGCACCATGATTTGGCTTTCGAGATCGGAGATCATGTTTACCTCCGTGTCTCTCCTATGAAAGGTACTCGTCGCTTCGGTATCAAAGGGAAGCTTGCCCCTAGATACGTGGGACCTTTCAAGATTGTCAGCAAGAGAGGCAACCTCGCCTATCAACTCGAGCTTCCTTCAAACTTTGCAAATGTTCATGACGTGTTCCATGTCTCTCAGCTTCGAAAGTGCTTCAAGACTCCTGACCGCACCGTCAACTTCGAGGACATTGAGCTCCAAGAAGATCTCTCTTATCGTGAGCACCCAGTTGCTATTCTTGAAGAGACTGAACGCAAGACTCGCAACAAGTCAATCAAATTTCTCAAAGTCAAATGGTCACACCATTCCGACCGTGAAGCTACCTGGGAACGCGAGGATCACCTCCGTTCTGAGTACCCGGAGTTCTTTTAGTCCTAGATCTCAGGACGAGATCTTTTCTAGTGGTGGAGTGTTGTAACACCCCGGATGTAACTTTCCCAATTTGTACTCCAACTCTTGCCGTTTCCGGCGTTAAGTTATATTTATTTCTCGGGTTCGGGTCTTTTGTCTCCGTGTGTTGTTTTCATTGTCATGCATCTCATATCATGTCATCATGTACATTGCATTTGCATACGTGTTCGTCTCATGCATCCGAACATTTTCCCCGTTGTCCGTTTTGCATTCCGGCGCTTCGTTCTCCTCCGGTGGTCATTTCTAGCTTTCTTTCGTGTGTGGGGATTAAACATTTCCGGATTGGACCGAGACTTGCCAAGTGGCCTTGGTTTACTACCGGTAGACCGCCTGTCAAGTTTCGTACCATTTGGACTTCGTTTGGTACTCCAACGGTTAACCGAGGGACTGAAAAGGCCTCGTGTGTGTTGCAGCCCAACACCCCTCCAATTTGGCCCGTTGAGTTTGCTTGTGAGGATCCAGTCAACTCTGACAACTTTGCAGGCAAGATGATCATACCCTCGGAATCACTACTATCTTTGCTATGCTAGTTTGCTCGCTCTTGCTATGCCGATGCTACGATGCCTACCTTTTGCTTGTCAGCCTCCCAATTGCCATGTTGAACCTCTAACCCACCATTGTCCTAGCAAACCGTTGATTGGCTATGTTACCGCTTTGCTCAGCCCCTCTTATAGCGTTGCTAGTTGCAGGTGAAGATTGGAGGCCGTTCCTTGTTGGAACATCTTTTATTTACTTGTTGGGATATTATTATATTGCTATGTTATCTTAATGCATCTATATACTTGGTAAAGGGTGGAAGGCTCGGCCTCTCGCCTAGTGTTTTGTTCCACTCTTGCCGCCCTAGTTTCCGTCATATCGGTGTTATGTTCCCGGATTTTTGTGTTCCTTACGCGGTTGGGTTATAATGGGAACCCCTTGATATTTCGCCTTGATTAAAGCTTGTCCAGCAATGCCCAACCTTGGTTTTACCATTTGCCACCTAGCCTTTTCTTTCCCTTGGGTTCTGCAGACTCAAGGGTCATCTTATTTTACCCCCCCCGGGCCAGTGCTCCTCTGAGTGTTGGTCCACCTGTCAGCTACCGGTGGCCACCAGGGGCAACTCTGGGCTGGCCTACCCGTACCTAGGACAATCTGAGTGTGCCCTGAGAAAGAGATATGTGCAGCTCCTATCGGGATTTGTCGGCACATTCGGGCGGTGTTGCTGGTCTTGTTTTAACCTGTCGAAGTGTCTTGAGCTACCGAGATACCGAGTCTGATCGGAACGTCTTGGGAGGAGGTCTATTCCTTCGTCGACCGTGAGAGCTTGTCATGGGCTAAGTTGGGACTCCCCTGCAGGGATTGAACTTTCGAAAGCCGTGCCCGCGGTTATGGGCAGATGGGAATTTGTTAATGTCCGGTTGTAGATAACTTGAACCTTATTTAATTAAAATGAATCAACTGAGTGTGTTACCGTGATGGCCTCTTCTCGGCGGAGTCCGGGAAGTGGACACGATGTTGGAGTAATGTTTGCGCAGGTTGCTCTCTAGTTTCTCGCTCGTGCTTTGCCTCCTCTTCTCGCTCTCTTTTGCGTATAAGTTAGCCACCACATATGCTAGTCGCTTGCTGCAGCTCCACATATATTTGCCTCACCCCTTCCTATAAGCTTAAATAGTCTTGATCGCGAGGGTGCGAGATTGCTGAGTCCCTGTGGCTCACAGATACTATAACTCCAGATGCAGGTCCAGGTGATTCCGCTCCAGGTGACGAGTACGAGCTCAAGTGGGAGTTCGACGAGGACTCTCAGCGTTATTACGTGTCTTTTCCCGAGGATCAGTAGTGGTGCCTAGTTGGGGTTTGATTCGGGGCCTTGTCGCAGGTTGGGTTTTCTTCTATTTTGGCGCCATAGTCGGGCCATGAGTGTTTGTATGATGGATGTTATTTATGTACTCTGATGTGACGTGGCGAGTGTAAGCCAACTATGTTCTCCCCTTTATTATTCATATTACATGGGATGTTGTGAAGATTGCCTAACTTGCGACACATGACTTCAATGCGATTATGTCTCTAAGTCGTGCCTCGACACGTGAGAGCTATAGTCGCATCGAGGGTGTTACATCCACCAAGACAACCACTGGCCTAATCCCGCAAGATCCACCGAAAACATACCTCCACATGCCCTCCGAAGATGCTAGATGCACCACCAGGACAGGGCCAAGGCGGGAAGAACCTTATTTCATCTTCAAGAAGCCGCATTCGCCTCGTTTGTGAGCGGGACACAATCCCTAACAAGACTTAAAGAAGCACCTGAAAATGGAACCCTCCCGCCGGCAAGGGCCGAAATCCACCATACACCCATGGCCCTAAGGCCACAGGAGATGTGTCAGATCAGCGGCGCTGCCGAGAAACCCTAGACGTGCAGCGTTAATTAACTCTTTAGACTCTTTCTGCTGGAAATTGATGGTTGTCTTGTTCCTTGGTTACCCCGTCAGCGTTGCCATGGACGGTGGGTCACGGTGGAACAAAGACGATGGGTCACGGTGCAAAGAAGGAAAGGGTTCGAGGGTGAGGGTGAGTCGTTTTGCCGATTTAGAGACATGACTTCGCTTCGCATATCCCACGAGTATGCCATTTTCAGATAACGAGTTGGTCCTTGTTCCTTAGGTTAGGTGGACCAAACGCAAGAACAGACTTTTGATTCGAAATGAACCCATTATGTTTAACATGATTACCCAAGCCAGAACACGCTAGCTTGTCTGGCCCGCGAACCGAGCATAACTTAAATGGTTTAGTTTTTTCTTTGGTGAAATCAGCCCACTGTGGTTCAAGTTCTAGACATTGCCGCTGGAATTCGTTTTAGTTTATTTTAGCATTTTCCGGCGATGTTGGTTCAATAGCAAGAGACATCTCGGTCGACTACGAGACGTATGTGGTGACTGGGTCAATATCAAGAGGCTGTTCCGGTTTAGTATCTTGGCAGTGCTCGTAACGATAAGATGTGCGTGTGTGTTCATAGGAATGGTTGTACGTGCGTGCATGTATTGTATTGTATTGTATTGTGTTATTTTATTTTTGTTTAAAAAAACCTGGGCTGGCCCGTTGAGTTGACGGCCGAAAGACTGAGCTCGGGTTCGGTCCCAGTGGGAAGCTCGGCTTAGCTGGACCGGCTCCGGCCCAAAGCGACCGACCATTCCAAACCCTCGCATCCAAGCCGCCTCCGCCTCCGCCTCCACCTCCCCGCGGATCTCCCATCCATCCATGGCCGCCGCCGCCCCGGCCCGCAGGCTCCTCCTGCGCCTGCGTCTCCCACTCCCCCTCTGCAACCCACCGCCGTCCCCCGTCCCGCTCCTCTCCCACCTGACGCCGCACCTCCACCCACCACCGCCACCGCAGCCAACGCTCCCGGGCGCCCCGGCCCCGGACCCGAAGCTCCGGGACCTCCTCTTCGCCTTCCACCCCGCCGTGCACGTATATCCGTCCCTCGTCGACGTCCCGAGAGGAGGGCTGGGCGACCTTGACGCGCGCGAGGACGGAGGGGGGGCCAAGGAGGCGGAGGTGTGGGCGGACAGCGTCAAGAAGAAGCGGAAGCGCAAGATGAACAAGCACAAGCTCCGCAAGCTCCGGAAGCGCCTCCGCCGCCAGACCTGAGCTCATGGATCCCGGTGAACACCCGACGCCCCGCGCACTTAGTTTCAGCATTTTGAATTTTAGTTGATTTCATATCCTCCATACATAAAGTGGGGGAGGGGGAATGACGTGAAGTGAAAAATGCTCCGTGTAATGCCTGATCCATAATCACTGTTTGTAGCACATTTCACATGTTTAGGCGATCTTGACACGGCCCCGCTTCGGCGAGGTAAGAGATTGTTGCGCATCCAGAGTACTGTTATTAATAGATGGCGATGCTGTACCCATCCCTATATTGAGGTCTTAGTCTAGATGCCTGCATTTTTCATATTTGACAACTGCTCTGTTACTGTTAGTATGTGTGACCTTGTTTTCAATACTGTTACGTGGCGCTATAGGAGATATGTAGATAGATAGATGCTGCCATTGATAGTTGCATGCTGAAACCAGATTAAACATCTGCCTCTCTAGTCCAAAGATGCAGTTCTACACATGGATCCTTGCGGCTGTGTGAATTAGTCTTTGCACCTCAGGGAACAGCAACACATGTAGAAGTTGCTATCTTACAGTAAACGGTAACACAAAGTGGCGCACACATGCACACACGCACGCACGGACAAACTATTCACACTTTCTTCATGTATACCTTGTCCAGTTGCCCACTTTGATCAGTACTATTACCCACTGAACCATGGAAAACAAATGGAGTCATGCTCTGCCCTATTGGTGGGCTAGAGTTTCCATATCTATAATCAGTGGTGTCAGCCATGATTTTAACAGCACAATGTTTGTACCAGTGGGGTTTCTGATCTCATGCCAGTCACTTGAATCAAAGTCATGCCATTTTGACAGTACAAAGTTGCTTGTACCCATGGGTTACTTGCGTATCGAACTTCTGATATGTCAACCATAAACCTTATTTCTAGATATACATAGGCACAGAAATATTTAGTGTCCATTGTAGAATCATGCGTTCCCAGTAGGCCCTAAGGGATTTAGTTGCCTGCATACCATAATGTCGTACGAGTAGTTTGATCTGAGCATGTAGGACCTATACTGTTTCACAAACTAATGGATACTTTTGTTTTACTTGACTAGGCTTGAGGATTGTGATTGCAAGAAGGTCCTCCGGTGCCGCTGCCACACCGGTTTCAAGCTGATGGTTTCTTCCAGTTATTTTGGTTTGGTTATAGGAGTAGCAGTTCTGGTACCAACAACGCAATTGCTGCGACTGGGCACGTACCTACAAACACTGTAATGACAAGGAGCCAGGAACGGGCTGTTTCATGTCTGGATTTCTGGCAGGCAAATAAAGCTTCAAATGCCGGTCTAACTCATTTGTACTGTTCTTTCCCCAGATCAATGCTATAACCTCAGTATACTCGTGCCAGAAGAACTTTGTCTTAAATAGTTCATGAGTTGCCCTGAATTTGTGTATGCTATATTCCCAGTTTTGCTTCATTGGCTGGTTCACGAATAGTTACCAGCGGTCGACCCCTTTTGCAAACCATACCTGGCTTTCAAATTTAGCATTTCAGATAGCATGACCTGAAGTTTATTTGTATCTCATTTGCCTGGTGACTGTTAAGAGTGGAATGTTAAGATGTGACTTATATTTCTGGGGTGGTTTCCTTGATCTTGTGCATACTCCATGCCAACAGCACATGGCAGGATCATGTGAACTTAAACAAGATGTTCTAATACGCTTGTGCATTCTGGTTTTTGTAATGGCATTGCAACTCCTTTCTTAAAGACCACAAGATGTTAATGCCCACATGAGAATACAGCTGTGATTTCCTTACTGGTTTGTGGATGAGCTCTCAGCCTAGCCGGCATGGGTTCGAACGTTGGTTCTAACACGGGTCTTTATTAAAAAAAAGTCAGTAGGGGCTTCTCCCCTACTGGTCTAGTTTATTTGGTTCCTCAAAAAAGTTAAATAGGTTCCTCAAAATGAAAAAAAAAATCGTTGCTGGGTTTTGCTCAGGAGGTGGCATTGCTCAATTGTTTTGACAATATTTGAGCACATTACAAATCAATATCATATCACAAATCATTGTCCATGAAAGATTACAAAGAAATGAAGGATTCAAGGAGCTGCTCCGGGTGAGAATGACATTTACATCGACCCCAAACTCACCAACGGAGCATCTAAATCAATAAGCTGGTTTTGCTGTTTATTCACCTATGAGGTTCAATAAATAGAGAGTTACATCATTGTGTGTCGAACGCATCTATTAGTTGCTGAATAACACCATCTATCGCCAGATGGGACCAAAGGCACCGCTCATATTTCTTGGCTGAAGTATTGTAGATGCCTCTCTAAGACGAGGCATTGTGTAGGAATGTGTCGAATATTCGACAGAGCAGTTGGATAAATCCTCAGAAGTATCGAATTGGACCATCCAGGCTGCCAGAGGCAAACTGCAGATATCAAAATAACCACACGGTAAGACAAAACCTACTGAGAACGAATACCTCCGAAACAAGGTTCCAGCAAATTGAGGCATGAACTGGATTACCTGCTGTACAATGGGATTTGTTGATGTCATGAATTCTTCTGTCATCCCTTCCCAAACTATCTTTCCCTCATGGAGAAACAACAACCTGAACATTTAAAAACATGGTCCTCAGCCTAACAATTAACCAACAGAAAGTTCCAAAGCACAGAGGAACAAAACAGTTCCAGCCAATACCTATCAACAGCTCTTCTTATTGTGCTATGCTGATGAGTGACAACCGCATACGATGCTATCTTTCCTGGCTTACCCATAGCATCTTTCCCTGTCACGTGCATGGAACGTATAAGGTCTTCAACGACAGTGGATGCTATAGGGTCAAGCCCAGCTGTAGGTTCATCGTATAAAAGAACCTGACAGAAGAAAATTGACTATGAGTTCACAAAGACAACTAAAAAGCAAGCTAAGCTGTCTGATCTCCTGGTATTTCAGAAATGCTTCCGATGATTCGGTAATAATAACGAGTGAAATGATGAGATTAGCTTACAACTGATAAGGGCATACCTCTGGCTCTATTGTTTCTTTTGTGTCATCATTTATTATTGAACGAGCAAGGGCTACACGCTTTTTCATGCCTCCGGATAATTCAGATGGCATTCGCTCCTCGACACCCTGCACACATTACATGATAATCTGCATTACAATCAAGTACTAGCAGGAAACTAATGCTCTTCTGGACCTATCAAAGCTAATAACAATAATCTAGAATACTTCAACTATGTTTTCTCTGAAATACACAGAAAACAGAGATATCATATACAAATATTAAGCAATATTCCGTGGAAATATGTTTCCAACTGCAATGCCTGTCACTCCAGTAAAAGGTTAACTTAAGTAAGATAAAAGCTTAACTTACTTTTAGGCCTACTGCAGCCAATGTTTCCGTCACTAGTGCACCTATTCGCTCCTCAGACAACTTGGAGTTTTCATATCTAAAAGCAAAGACCAGAGGAAATAGATCAGATCAATCTTGAAAACTAAGTACGCTCAAGGAAACTGGAAAGGAAGTTCCTTACAAAAGAAATCCAACGTTTTCACGAACATTGAGAGAATCAAACAATGCCGCACTTTGAAATACCTGCATAAGGAATTTCACACAAATTTATCATGAAAATCTGGATGAGAAGATAATCATGCCGTTCCATTCCACAAATGCATGGATACAATTAGGAAGTATACCAAGCCAATCCGGAGACCTGATATATCCTCATCACTAACTAAGCCCTGTCTTTTCTTTCCGCATATGAATACCTCGCCCTGCTCATATGTTGCAAAACAGCCATGAATAATGAATGACAATCAGTATCTCATCAAAAGTGTACCTCCCCAAAACCATACTAGTAACAGAGATAAATTGGGAAAATGGGACAACCTTATCAGGGGCTAGAAGGCCCGCCATAACCTTCAAAATAGTTGATTTGCCAGTTCCCGAAGGACCGATTATTCCAACAGCTTCACCATGTCTAATCTACATAATAATGTAAGTATCATTTTGGATCATAAGTGAAATTGCTGAGTAAATGCTAACGCAGCCCAAGAACTCTCATAATATAACTTAAACCCATACTAATTAAGATGCAGCGTGACTGCTTTGTGGATAGTACGAGCAACGTAAGAGAACTAGTGACTAGACTGCCCAAGGTAACAGAAATACAACATGATTCACAGTTCTATATGTATTGACAAGTTACAGTACGAAGCCTGCATTGCATCATAAGATGGATTTGAAAAACATCTAAGGGCATCTCAAACGCGTAATTTGCCATCCAACGCAGTACCCCATCGGTTCGCCGACGCGTCCGGCTGTCTGTTTTCCCACAAACCA
>NC_041388.1:575250612-575261932 GCF_002162155.2 Triticum dicoccoides | reverse complement strand
GCTCTCACGGAACAGAGGAGGAGGAGCTCCTCTTCTAGGTCAACATTTCTCATGGGCTTGGGCCTAAGAGATAGGTACAGATGGGCTAGGGCCCATACCGGTTCAACACTCCCCCTCAAGATGGGTGGTAGATATCTATCATTCCCATCTTGTCGCAAGCTAGGTTGCATTCCTTTGCTGCCAAACCTTTTGTCAAGCAGTCTGCTATCTGTTGGCCTGTGTGCACATACTCAATCTTTATAATCCCAGCATCAAGCTTCTCTTTGATGAAGAATCGATCAATCTCTACATGCTTAGTTCTGTCATGTTGCACTGGGTTGTTAGCTATGCATATAGCAGACCTGTTGTCACACCAGACATTCAGAGGTCCTTCTCTTAGCAATTTCAATTCACTTAGAAGGTTTCTCACCCACAACATCTCACTTAACCCCTGAGACATGGCTCTATATTCTGCTTCTGCTGTTGATTTTGATACAACTGGCTGCTTCTTGCTTCTCCATGAAACTAAGTTACCTCCCACAAACACACAATACCCAGATGTTGATCGACGATCATCCAGGCAACTTGCCCAGTCTGCATCACTATACCCATCAACTACCAAGTGGCCATTCCCTTCGAACCACAGTCCTCTTCCTGGTGTTCCCTTCAAATACTTCAGAATTCTGTGTGCTGCCTCCACATGTCCACTTCTGGGCTCATGCATATACCTACTCACTATGCTCACAGCATAGGCAATGTCTGGCCTTGTGTGACACAAGTATAGTAAACGCCCTACCAGTCTTTGGTATTTCTCCTTATCCACTAGATCTCCAGATTGTGCTGTTACCTTATGGTTTTGGTCAATTGGGGTAGTAGCAGCTCGACACTCTAACATTCCCATATCACTGAGGAGATCCAAGGTGTACTTGCGCTGGGACAAGGCTATCCCTTTGGCAGATCTTGCAATCTCAATACCCAGAAAATACTTCATCTGACCAAGATCCTTCACTTCAAATGCCTTTCCAAGACACTCCTTTAACCTTGCTAACTCCGTCCCATCATCTCCAGTTATGATTATATCATCTACATAGACTGCAAGGATGACAATCTTCCTATTCTGATGCCGGTAGAAGACAGTGTGATCCTTATTGCATTGTTTGTATCCCATCTCACACATAGCCCTTCGGAATCTATCGAACCAAGCTCTCGGTGATTGTTTCAGACCATACAAAGACTTTTTCAATCTACACACCTTGCCTTCAGTTTTAGATGAGTCCAATCCAGGGGGGACTTCCATATAGACTTCTTCTTTTAGTTCTCCATGCAAGAAGCATTTTTCACATCTAACTGATGCAAAGGCCATCCAAAGTTTGCTGCACATGATACTAATATCCTCACAGTGTTCATTTTTGCTACTAGAGCAAATGTTTCGTCATAGTCTATCCCATAGGTTTGACTATATCCTCTTGCAACTAGTCTGGCTTTGTATCTCTCAATCTTGCCTTCAGGATTCTGTTTGACAGAATAAACCCATTTGCAGCCCACTGTTTTCTTTCCTGCTGGCAACTCAGCTAACTCCCAAGTCCTCTGTTTTCTCAATGCTTCTAGTTCTTCTCGCATAGCAGCACACCACTTAGGGTCCTTCTTTGCATTTCTCCAATCTGAAGGAATAACCATCGCTTGAAGAGAAGCAATGAACACTTTATATGATGCCGACAGAGCATCATAATTCACATAATTCCCAATATTATGCTCAAACCCATATCTCTCGACAGGTTTGGCAGACGCAGCCCTAGTTCCCTTCCTCAACGCAATTGGCATCTCCGTGGATGAGTCCTCCTGTTCTATGTGTGACTCCCCCTGCATCACATTCTCATTTCCTGCTTGCTCCCCCTGGGGTTCATTTGCCTTGGCTCGCCGGGTGTAGACTTTAAGTGGCTTCTGTGCTATGCCCTGCTGCTGCTCAGGTTGCTCTTGAACCTGATGCGTTTCTGTTTCACCTTCTCCACTAGACAACGGCAACACGGGTATAGTGCCCACCATTGGCGGTCTTGCTTGCTGCATCACCTCTTCCTGACATCTTCCTTGTTCTCTCCCTCTTGCTTCAGATACTTGAGGTTGCAACACCACCTCCCCCTCTAGACCAACCACAGGCTGGTCCAGACATTCAAACAACAAGCTCAAGTCAGTTTTTTCCCCATAGTAAGGATTAGATTCCCAGAATGTCACATCCATGCTCACGAAAGTGCGCCTATCAGAAGGACTCCAACACTTATACCCTCTCTGTCCAGAAGGATAGCCAATAAAGATACACTTCACCGCCCGAGGATCCAGCTTGTTCACAGCAGGTCTATGATCCCTGACAAAACAAGTACATCCAAACACCTTTGGTGGCACACTAAATTTATTCTCTCCTAATAAGAGTTCACAAGGAGATTTCATACCCAGTATCATGGATGGTGTGCGATTGATCAGATAGGTTGCAGTCAGAACGGCTTCACCCCATAGACACTTTGGCACATTCATAGTGTACATGATCGAACGCGCCACCTCAAGGATATGCCGATTTTTTCGCTCTGCCACGCCATTTTGGGGAGGAGTGTCCGGGCAAGATGTCTGATGCAGAATACCTTGGTCTGATAGGAACTCTCCCAGCCTTCTGTTGACATATTCTGTCCCATTGTCAGTCCTTATCATTTGAACCTGCACCTTGAATTGAGTTTTAACATACGCACAGAAGTCCTTGAAACACTCAAACACCTCATCTTTATGTCGCATTGGATACATCCATGTCATGCGAGTATTGCAGTCAATGAAGGTGACAAAATATTTCATTCCATTTATCGAGGTTGATGGACATGTCCAAACATCTGAATGAACAAGCACAAATGGGACTATACTCCTGAGCCCCTTACTCACATACGATATCCGAGTGTGTTTAGCATACTCACATGCCTCACACCTTAACTTGGTTTTATCTAAACCATTCATTACATCAGGGAAAGCTTTCTTAATTTTCTCAAAAGAAACATGTCCAAACCTACAATGGTGGATCATAGCTAATGCTTCCTTCTCTGTCGCAGTCGCAGCAAGAGCCATGCCAGCAGTCTTCACATCCTCCTGGCGATCCATGTACCATAGTCCTCTATGCCTGGTTCCTGCCCCAAGCCTCCTCCCAGTTCCCATCTCCCGAATCAAACAGCGGTACTTATTAAGAGTTACGTCACAATCTATCTGATCAATCAAAGCACTCAATGACACTAGACTAACTGGGAAAGCTGGAACATGCAAAACTGATTCCAACTTAATACTTGGAGTACATTGCACTGCCCCAACCCCCTTAATAGGTTGTGCAGTACCATCTGCAGTTTGAATAGTTCCATTGTACGATTGGGGGTACTGTTGATAGCATTCAAACTCTCTAACGTTGCCGGTTACATGTTTCGATGCCCCTGAGTCTAAAACCCAATCTACACCAGCCCTATGAACAGCAACAGATGCAGTTTCATTACCTTCATCAGAGTACACAAAATGAGCAAAGTCACCAAACACTGTCTCTGCTTGCTGTTCGTTCCTCTTGTCTTGACCCTGCTGCTCATTTCTCATGTCTTGACTATGAGAAGAACTGGACTGACCCTCACTCATGACAGATACATTCGCTCTAGCCTCCCCTTGATAGCGATTGTAGTTGTTATAGTTACTTGGAGCACTTCTGCCCCTGTTGTTGCTTCCACGATAGTATCCCCTGCCATCTCCTCTGTAGCTGCCTCTGTAACCTCCTCTGCCTTTGTTGTCTCTCTTCGGTGGGGCTGTGCACTGGTAACTGAGATGCCCTTTCAGCCCACAATTGTGGCAGTCTCTTGTCTCAGGCCTATTCATTATGTGATAAGCAGGTCTGGAAGCCACCTTTGACCGCTCCACAGCTTTCAGTCTAGTCTCCTCCTGTGCTATAGCAGCAATGGCATCTCTTAGTGACGGCAACTCAGCTTGTTGCATTAAGATAGCCCTTCTATTCTCAAACATGGAGTCCAGCCCTTTCAAAAACTTGAGGACACGCCTATCCTCAACCCACTTTCTAGCTATAACTGCACACTCAGCATGTGGCAACACAATAGGTGCAAGATAGTCTAAATCAGCCCAAAGATGTTTCAGCTCTTCAACATACATCATTACAGTCCTATCACCTTGAGTGAGATCATGCACAGTTTCTTTAATTTTGGAGACCAACATGACATTTCCCTTCCCTGAGTACATACTAGCTAACGCTGCCCATACCTCAGCGGCAGTAGGGAGGTCCTCCACCGAAGCAGCAACAGAAGGGGATAGAGAACTCAGCAGCCAATTCAACACGAAACTGTCCGTGGCATTCCATTTCTTCCATGAAGCTCCCCTCTTGTCTTCTGGTTCCTTCACCTCACCAAGAGCATAGTCTTCCAGTGACTTAGTTCTGAGGATGAGTTTACCTCTCCTCGACCACCTCAGGTAGTTTTCTACACCTTCTAACTTCACCTCGTTTGGAGCCAGCTCAATCTTCTGCACCATCTCTGCCTGCGCAGCGCTCGAGCCCACATCAGCAGGTGCCTTCTCACCTGCAGCCACCATCTTCGCGGCCATGATGTCCGCAAGCTTGTCCATTGCAGCCGCCAGTGCTTCCTCTGCCATTTTCCCTTTCAGTCAGCAGCAGACCAAAAACAGCGGGACTTTCAGCACCTGCAAGCAGCAGTAGCACTCCTCTTCTCCTCTTCTCAACCAGCAGCAGTTCGTCACCTCTCCTTCCTTTACCAACCCGCAGCAATCAACAGCCGAGAGCAGAAGGGGACTTGGAGACAAACTGCAGCTTCTCGCAGTGGACCTGACAGCGTTGCTGCCGTGTCAGGTGAGATGCGTGACCTGCCCTTCCTTTTCTCTCTTCCCCTCAATCTCTCTCTCGCTGACTCACGCAGCAGCAGCAGCACCTCCAGCACGCAGCAGCTCCAGCAGCACGTGCGCACAGCAACCTCCTCTCCCGAGCCGGCCGCGCCGCCTCGCTGCACTCCGCCACCAGCCGCAGCCGCTGCGCCTAGCTCGCCATCGTTCGCCCCCGGCAGGTCCTCCTCGCCGGACTACACCACCGGCGCCGCCGCTGCCGCTGCAACCTGGCTCTGATACCATGTTGAACTTGGAGGAGTAGCGTACCAGGAGCAGCTGCTGTTGTGTCTTTCTTGGTGTGTGGCGGCTCTCACGGAACAGAGGAGGGGGAGCTCCTCTTCTAGGTCAACATTTCTCATGGGCTTGGGCCTAAGAGATAGGTACAGATGGGCTAGGGCCCATACCGGTTCAACATATTGTTTCCCACTTTGTTGCTGTCTCTGGCTCTATTATCTTATCTAATCTTTTGGATTCCACTGGTGATCAATGCTGGCTATAGATGTGTTTTCTACCTACCATTGCTTGAGCCTTAATTTGTGGTGCACTAGCCATACATAGGGATGGGTAAATTACAGTATGATGCATACACTTGCCAATGCATTCTGACAAGTGGTGCAAGAATGAATCTGCTCTGGCTCTGTTTTGTTACAGTTATGTTTCTTATCTGAATTTCTTATCCTGTTATGATGTAGTTACTTCTGATACCTCAACCTATGTTCTGTGTTTTCAATCAATATCTATTGATTAATGCATTCCTTGTTTTGTGGTTCAGTTTGTCGCAAAACATCTATGTACTGCATGTCTCATTAGCTCTGTTCTTGTAAATGCAAACCAGGATCCCTCCGCAGCCAGGTACCCTCCGCCCCCTTACTGATGCCGTCCATGGCGGACATCACGCCTAGCAGGTGTTCGGTCAAATGCCACTGAGCTTTTTTTCTTTTTGAACATTTTGTTGTTTTCTAGAGTAATTCGATGGTGGGGTACTCGGTGATCGAGGGGGGATTGTTGTGTGATGCCTGGTTGGTCGTATGTGCAGACTTTGTAGGCATGAGGCAAAGGGGTTAGACCTTTTGGCAGCGGGTGCATGCTTCATTTCATGAGGAAAAAAGAACTTTGAGCCCTATGACATGCACATCATCCATGAACACAATGTGAAGTCGCTATCGCATCGACGGTACACCATCTGCAGCTCCGTCATGAAGTTGTTGTGGTTCACCAAGTGGAGACAATGTGGCCATTGGGCTCGTCAACCATCGAGATTGTAAGTTTTGCTTCTTGTTGTTCTTCATGTTGGCTAATTCATTCATTTACTCAATGTTGCTCTACAAGTTGTATAGTGCTGCCATCTTGTACTACAGGACCGAGGGCAGGCCATTCACGCACATACATTGTTGGATGAAGCTCAAGGGGCAGTATGTGTAGGACGACCTATGTCGATTCTGACTCGACACTCAAGTATCGTTGAATCCAAAAAAACTTGTTAAACATCCAATTATCTCGGATGTAATATTTCCATTTGAACTATTGTTGTCCTAGGGATATTGCATGTTATTCATGGATGAATTATGCTATTTTCTATAATTATTTTGAGTGTTGCGGATTTTATGAGAAAAGAAAAACAAAGGCGGACATTTAGGGAACAGGATTGGATGGCCGGGTCCTGCATCAGTGTCCGCAAACTGGTCCAGACCAGTCCGCGGACAAATACAATGTCTGTTTTAGGGAACAGCGTTGGAGATGCCCTAAGCACCCTACAACGAATAGTTGGTTTGAAATAATGCCCAATGAGCACTGAACCAAAACAATCAGTAAGAAGTCAAAAAATGTACAGGCCCCTACAAGGACTCACCTTGAAGCTGACGCCTTGCAGTACATGCTTGTCCCCAAATGACTTGTGCACGTCCCTGCATTCTATAAGAACACCGTGCTCATCGCCAATCTGTCTGCCCAAATCCCAGTTCTTAGCCACGTTCGAACCCTGCAGCGCGATGAAAACAAAACACCATTCATCAGTGCAAACTCCGTGGTGGCATGGCAACAATTCGACTAAGCTACATCAGGATCCCAGCGTCCTTGCAAGACCGCACCTCGCGCAGGTTCCCTGCATTGCCCAAACCAGGGCTCCTTGTGGCCGACACGACCGCACGGCACTTCCTCGACGACAGCACGCCTAACCTGCCTAAGCAAGAACATGTGCAAGGTATTACCACCATACCTCATTTGATAAAAAAACAAATTCAATTCAACGAAAGGCATAACAGCAGGCTACGCCGCACAATTAACTTAATCGCATTACAAATGGTTTCACCTTTTTTCAGGTGTCGGTGCACAGTTACCCTGATTAATACTAATTGTCAACAATACAGTCAGTGAAGCAAGCAAGGAATCCACCCGGGCGCCGGCGAATCGACAATCCATTCCACCAAAACGAGCCGCGATCGGCGGTCCTCCACGAGCGCAATTCGACCATCCACATCAAAGCAGAACGGAGGCTTCCAAGAACTACAAGACGCAAAGAGGAAGAGGAAAGATCCAGCCATCCAGGCCGTGGAATTACCTGAACGGGAGGGCGGCGCGGAGGCAGGGGGCGCCGGAGTGGCGCGGGACGGGGACGCGGCCCACGTGGGCGCCCGGGCGCCGGAGCGCGGCGGCGGCGGGGGCGGCGGTCGGCGGCGACGCCATGGTGGCGCTCGGCGGCGAATGGAGGATGAAAAGAAAGGTGGGTGGAATCCTCCTGCTCGCTTGGGGATGTGACGCGACCAAGGCCCACATCCCGCATCCCGCACCCGCTGCATTAAGTGCGATCACAACCGTCCGTTGGAGATCCGACGGCTGGGATCCTCCTCCACGCGCGGCCGAAGGATGCCAAATTACCAAGCTGCCCGGGCCGCGAAATCTGCGATGGCGACGGCGGCGGCGGCGACGGTGCGGTGGCGGGTGCTGGCGGCGTCGGCGGCGCTGCGGCTGGCGCTGGTGGCGTACGGGGAGTGGCAGGACGCGCACCTCGAGGTGCGCTACACGGACGTGGACTACCTCGTCTTCTCCGACGCGGCGGCCTCCGTCGCCGCCGGGGGCTCCCCGTTCGCGCGCGCCACCTACCGCTACTCCCCGCTCCTCGCCTTCCTCCTCCTCCCCAACTCCCTCCTCCACCCCGCCTGGGGCAAGCTCCTCTTCTCCGCCGCAGGTAGCCCCTGCCACCGCTCGCCCACACGCTGCCTGCAGTTGCGGTCGAATTCCTCGCGATGTTGATATTTTTGCGGTGCAGATTTGCTCGTTGGGTTGTTCATCGACACCATTCTCGAGCTGCGGGGCGTCCAGGCGAAGACGCGGATCTGGTGCGTGGTGGCCTGGCTGTTCAACCCCTTCACCTTCACCATCGGCACCAGAGGGAACTGCGAGCCCATCGTCTGCGCCGCCATGCTCTGGATCCTCATCTGCTTGATGAAGGGTGTAAGCTCTGAATCCTTTTTTTTTTATGTCTGTTCAGTGATAGCTGCTACCTTTATGAACTAGCTCAGAATATTTTGCAGCTGTATTGATCTGCTGATTCTTACATGTCAAAACTAGGAATATTTCTCTTCGAATTTGAGTAGGGATATAATTGGTCTGAAAGTTGCGATGATGTTCTGCAAATTTAGTTTATGTTTACTCTGTCTTTTCTTATGTTTTGTTCACCAATCAATCGTCTCTCTGTCGGTTTAGCTTATTTTTGTGAAGTAGTGGAATTTAACCTGTTATTTAAGGGGGTTTAACCTATTGGACCAATGGATTTACAAACAAAAATTTGGCAGAGTATATTTTACAAAGTTGGGTGTTGCTTATGCAATGAAATACTGATGTTAACCTCTCAGAAGAAGGAAGGTGTACCCATAATCCAAGAAAATCGTACTAGATTTCTATCACTTTTGCAAAACCACGTATACCAAATAATTTGCTTCTTATACATAGTTCTAGTCTCCTCTGTACCTGTCCGATATTTCTCCTTGAAAGTCATTAGTACTTGGTGCTCAACAGCTAAAGTACCTTTGCTTCAGAATTCAGGTTTCCTTTTGATTAATGTCTTAATGCGTTTACTCAATGCGTTTCTTTTGTCCTGTTTCTTCACTTGCTTTACTCAATGCGTTTAGACAGACATTCAGCTTCATAATCTAGTTTGTGAAGTGAAAGTTGTCAGGCAAATGCTTCGCTTGCTTGCAACTTCCCAAATGACTTGCAGATCATTTATTCCGTTGCTTACTTGGATCATAAGTATGGACAATTTAGTAATATTTTCAGTCACATGTAGTTAGAAGATTAAAAACATAGAGTTATTGCATAAATATTTTGCATGGCTATCTTACAGTTTGATTATCTACTGCAGGTAGAGTACTGCAAGCAGCATTCTGGTATGGGCTGATTGTGCACTTCAGAATATACCCAATTATATATGCAATCCCCTTTGTTATTGTTCTTGGCAAGAATTATGCCGATCCTGCTGGTAGACCTGTCCTTACACAGTGGAGTTCAAAACAGCAGTTACAAAGCAATAAAGCCAGGGAAAATGTGGAAGAACCGACATCACTCTTGGCGACTCTATGGAATTTTCTCAGTAGCCTCGTTACAAGGGATACTATCCTGTTTGGGTTGTTGTCTGGATCTATGTTCTTTGCTTGGACTGGCATCTTCTTCTATCTATACGGGTGGGAGTTTCTAAATGAAGCACTCCTTTACCACCTCACACGGACTGATCCAAGGCACAATTTCTCGATTTACTTCTATCACATATATCTGCACCATCAGCAAGGGTTCTCAAGCATACAGAGGCTGGCTTCGTTCCTGCCGCAGCTGATCGTGCAGTTGGCGCTCATCATACGCTTCTCCAGGGACCTTCCGTTTTGCATGTTCCTCCAGACAGCCGCATTTGTGGCTTTCAACAAGGTGAGGCATCTGAAACTTTTTTCTGTTTGTGTGAAACGACTACGGTAACCTGAAATACTAACAGTTGCTACTCTGTCGACGAGCAGGTGATGACAGCGCAGTACTTCGTGTGGTTCTTCTGCCTGCTGCCCCTCATCCTCCCCTGGACCGGCATGAAGCTGAAGTGGAAGGGCCTGGTCTGCGCGCTGGTGTGGATGGGGTCCCAGCTGCATTGGCTGATGTGGGCCTACCTGCTGGAGTTCAAGGGGCGGAACGTGTTCGTGCAGCTCTGGGCCGCGGGCCTCGTGTTCCTGGCCGCCAACACCTTCGTGATGATCATGGTGATCAGGCACCACAGTCACACCCCGCTCTTCTCGGCGCCGGCGGGGCCCAGGACCAAGATCGCCGCCAAGAAGGAATAGCCACGTGGCTACGTAGTTTACTTTCTTTGCCAACTGATGACTGTACTGTTTTCCGATAAAGTGATGATTGTACTGTTGCCTTGCCTTAGCATGGAACGGATCTTGCCTGAGTTGCAGCATGCTGTAGCTTTGCTTCTAATAGGATATAAACAGCAAGCGTACAATAGTAGAGTAATTCTCTTTTTAGGTGTTCATCAATAGGAGTTTTCTGTTCACTGGAATTTTGAGGTATGGTTGGCGAACTGTAATGGGATTTAAATTTACTGGAATTAATTTGCAGTTGCTTCGGCATAGAAAAACGTTGTAATCGGAGTACTACCTTTGTGTGATTTTTCTTTGAATCGATGGTCTTGAATTATTACTACTCCAAGAACCCAAACCAATACTGGTCGAAATCTAGTAATTCCGGCGGTATTAATTTAAGGTTAGTGTTTAAAAAGATTAGTACTCACAAGGTACATGTAAGCTGTGCTGGGAAGTCTCAGCAAGATGACCGCGTGGCCTAATGGATAAGGCGCTCGCCTCCGGAGCGGGAGATTCTGGGTTCGAGTCCCAGCGTGGTCGGCATGTTTTTTAGTTTTATTATTTTGACATTTTTTCCCTTTCTCTGTAATAATGGCGCCTTGATGTAGTGTGCTTTCAAGTGGCGCCTTCATCTCACCAGGTATGGCATGGCGGTACTTGTCTTGCGGGCGACCAAGACGATGTACATCACCCTCGTGAGCAAGCCGTCCGATGGCAGCCGAAAGCTATCCCAACGCATCTTTTTCCCTTTCTCTGTAATAATGGCGCCTTGATGTAGTGTGCTTTCAAGTGGCGCCTTCATCTCACCAGGTATGGCATGGCGGTACTTGTCTTGCGGGCGACCAAGACGATGTACATCACCCTCGTGAGCAAGCCGTCCGATGGCAGCCGAAAGCTATCCCAACGCATCTCATTCCTACGAAAAACTAGCATCGCCCCCTTTACATATATACCTGGCTAAAGTTAACCTTAGCACCTATGCCGGCAGGCCAAGCATTGATTTAACTTATGCTATGAGTTTTAATGTTAATCTGCTACGAAAAGGACCTATGTGTAAAAACTGGTGAGCATCGACGGCATAGTATAATTTC
>NC_041388.1:575244006-575250248 GCF_002162155.2 Triticum dicoccoides | reverse complement strand
TTTTTCCCTTTCTCTGTAATAATGGCGCCTTGATGTAGTGTGCTTTCAAGTGGCGCCTTCATCTCACCAGGTATGGCATGGCGGTACTTGTCTTGCGGGCGACCAAGACGATGTACATCACCCTCGTGAGCAAGCCGTCCGATGGCAGCCGAAAGCTATCCCAACGCATCTCATTCCTACGAAAAACTAGCATCGCCCCCTTTACATATATACCTGGCTAAAGTTAACCTTAGCACCTATGCCGACAGGCCAAGCATTGATTTAACTTATGCTATGAGTTTTAATGTTAATCTGCTACGAAAAGTACCTATGTGTAAAAACTGGTGAGCATCGACGGCATAGTATAATTTCTCCCTTAATGCCTCCCGCTCCACTTCCACTAAGAATTTGAGTCGAGCTATCGGGGAGAAGCTATGGTGCCTTTGAATCAATATATGGGTCCTTCATTTGTTCTATTTAATCTGATGGGCAAGATCAGTTGCTACTTCACTGTTTATGATTAGGAATACCACCTCTAAACCAAATGTTAGGCAGAGCCATGTTTTAAGAAAAATAATGCATTCTAGGTGGCAATTAACGAGGTATGTACTACGTAAGGGCACTATCATTCTGATAATTACACTTTGTTATCAACATGCAACACAAACCAGCCAGCTATCATTCTCGCAAAAAATGAATATGTAATTGTTGCATACCTGATGAAACCATCACAAGAGAGATGAACAAATCAAACAATCGCAATGCTATGAACATGTAATTAATAACTGCAAAGTTTGAAGAAAACAAGATTATCATGAGTTCCAGCTTTTTTTTAAACCACGTGTTCACCATATAGAACCATAAGTTATAACAAACTCGCTGGACTGTCTACACTGGACAATACCAAAGAGTACAACCATCATGGCACGACACTCTTCTCCTACAGCGTGGTCGATTTGTTTGACATCTTTTCCCTATCTTTCTCTGTAATGGCTGTCGGGATGTGAACACTTGATGTAATGTGCTTTCAAGTGGCGCCTTCATCTCACCAGGGAGTACGGCATGGCGGTGCTTGTCTTGCGGGCGACCAAGACGATGTACATCACCCACGTGAGCAGGCCGTCCGATGATAGCCGAAAGCTATACTTCCATTCCCAACGCATCTCATCCCTACGAAAATCTAGCATCGTCCCCCTTACATATATATCTGGCTAAAGTTAACCTTAGCACCTATGCTGGCAGGCCAAGCATTGATTTAACTTATGCTATGAGTTTTAATGTTGATCTGCTACGAAAAGGCCCTGTGTGGTTTGTGATGGTATCCGCGGCGCGAACAGTGGTGGCATTGGCCACCTACTGCCCCACTATTTATAATGCCAGTGTGCATACAAAGGGATGGGACCCTATGTTATCAATGCACCAAGCTATCTTTTTTATGCATTTATCTTCTATATCTAAATAGCTAGCCCCCACTAACTATTTCTCTCAACATGCAAGCATGCCACATCATCGCACAACATGCACGAGAAAAGGCTCACACTCACTATCATATGTCTCGCAACATGCAAGCATGCCACTTCATCATGAAACCTGCATGAAAAAAGACCTATCTCAACATGCAAATTTCTATTTTATTATTCTATTTATATTTAATAAAAGAATTACAACTATATAGTGATCAAACATAATAAATTATATGTAGTTTCAGTTTTATCCATTTATATATGTTTCATACAATGAATCACATTGAGATATGTTATAAAATATTCCCGCAACAACGTGCGGGGTATCATCTAGTGTTGGTGATGGACGGGTACGACTTCTGTTAGAAATCTATTCAGGCACATGTTATCTCTGTGGCAGTTGCTCTTTTTTTTCTTCTCGTACTGCATCAACTAGATTGTAAAAACTGGTGAGCATTGACAGCATAGTATAATTTCTGGCTTAATGCCTCCCGTTCCACTTCCACTAAGAATTTGAGTCGAGGTACCGGGGAGAAGCTATGGTGCCTTTGAATCAATATATGGGTCCTTCATTTGTTCTATTTAATCTGATGGGTAAGATCAGTTGCTACTTCAATGTTTATGATTAGGAATACCACCACCAAACCAAATGTTAGGCAGAGCCATGTTTTAAAGAAAAATAGTGCATTCTAGGCGGCAATTAACGAGGTACGTACTATGTAAGGGCGCTATCATTCTGATAATTACACTATGTTATCAACATGCAACACAAACCAGCCAGCTATCATTCTCGCAAAAAAAAAAGAATATGTAATTGTTGCATACCTGATGAAACCATCACAAGGGAGATGAACAAATCAAACAACCGCAATGCTATGAACATGTACTTAATAACTGCAAAGTTCGAAGAAAACAAAATTGTCAAGAGTTCCAGCTTTTTTTAAACCACGTGTTCACCATATAGAACCGTAAGTTATAACAAACTCGCTGGACAATACCAAATTAAGAGTACAACCACCATGGCATGTACTCCTTAGTTGACTTTTTATTTTTATTATTTTGTGGCAAAATGTTCCATTTTTTTTGAGAAACCAGATGGTCATCATATAAAACTTTAAGTTGCAACAAACTCG
Source organism: Triticum dicoccoides (assembly GCF_002162155.2). Taxonomy (NCBI): domain Eukaryota; kingdom Viridiplantae; phylum Streptophyta; class Magnoliopsida; order Poales; family Poaceae; genus Triticum; species Triticum dicoccoides. Next base: position 575,247,673 of record NC_041388.1, on the reverse strand, counting down.
GTCCACACTGAACAATACCAAAGAGTACAACCATCATGAGACGACAACAAGACAGATCCAAAAACATTTAAATTTATAAACAACAAAATGTTCCAGTTTGGATCAGGTTCTCCTACAGGTGCCTTAGAGATGACAATTTGAGAAAAAACATCGTTACTTTGGATGCCGGGGAAGCTCGACTCCTCAGTTGCTGGAGCAACAAATATGTGAAGCCTTGATGCAATATGCTTTCAAATCGCAGCTTGTTCTCCACAGATAGTACACAGCAGTACTTGTCTTCCGGCTGACAAAGAAGTACATTGCCGTGGTGGTAAGCAAGCCATCCTAGGGTTGCGGAAAGATATACTTCCATTCCCAACACATCTCATTTCTATGAAATCTAGCATCGTTCGCTTACATATATCCAGCTAAAGTTAACTTTAGCAACTTTGCAAGAGAGACGGCGGGACAAGCATCAATTTTACTTATGCTACGAGTTTTTATGTTGATCTGCTACAAAGGTCATGTGTGATTTGTGATTGTATTTGTGACGCGAACAATGGTTGGCATTGGCCACCACCTGCCCCACTATTTATTTATAATGTTAGTGCGCCATATGAAGGGACCATTTGTTATGAATGCGTAGTTATTTTTCTAATACATTTATGTTAGAAAAGGAAGGATACCACTTCTGGTAGAAATCAAGTCGGGCACATGTTATCTCTACGGACTTGCTCTCTTTTTCCTCATATCGTACAACTAGACTATCAAAACTGGCTTGTTTTGTTATTTTGACTGAGCATCAACTGCACTATATAAATTCTTTATTCATGCCTCTGGCTCCACTTCAGCTGAGAATTTGAGTCGAGGCACCGTGGAGAAGATACGGCGCCCTTATATCCATATGGGTCCTTCATTAGTTCTACTTCATCCAATGGATAAGATCATTTGCTACTTCAACATAAATGCTTAGGAGTACCACCACCAAATGTTAGGGAGAACCATATTTTACATAAAGACGTACGTACTACATAAGGGTGCTATCATTACACAAATTACATTATGTTATCGGCATGCAACACAAACCAGCCGGCTGGAAATCTGACAGTCAAGAATTACCGGATGCATTGTAGTAAGACCACGTCCTAATTGTTGGCTACCTGATGAAACCAACACATGAGAGATGGACCAATCAAACAACCACAATGCTATGAACATGTAATTAATAGCTGCGAAGTTTCAAGCAAAATTGCAATATTATCAAGGACTCAATGTAATTCCCGAGGATGTCCGATTACTGGGATACAACAGAGGATCGAGAGGATTGACCAGTAGCCGATGTGTCAAAATTCCATGGGCGGGGATGTGGCTGATTACGGCATCCGGAGGGAATGAGACATTAATTCTAAAACATCACCCTAATTCATGTGTTCGATTTAGTTGGTATTCCCGTTCTTGTCTATCGAGTATCATGGTGCCGTAAAAGAACTCAAGATGAGTCTATGTGAATCATTACTTTGGTGTTGAGTGGAGTTATTCAAAACATGCCCTAATTAAGTACTTCCTCCGTTCCAAAATTCTTGTCAATACTAAAATGTGACTTGATATATTCGTATTTAGACAAATCTAAGACAAGAATTTTGGGACAGAGGGACCAGATTAGCATCATGGTTGTTTTTTTGTTAGTTCTATTTTGGATGCACACATCGAGCAGTACTCGGTTTGTCACCTTTAATGATCTCGCACCTCTTTTCTCTGTCGGAGGGAAGATGCCGGTTGAACTCCTATGCACCCTCGCACACTCAGCCGTTCCTTGCCTTTGAGATTGGAGCCAGTGCCAGACTAGTCTAAGGGTCTTAAAAGACCGCTCTCAGGAACAGACCACTCTTTTTTAGTCACTTGCATCTACTCCCTCCGTTCGGAATTACTTGTCGCAAAAATGGATGTATCTAGACATATACTAAAGTACTAAAAAATGTTTTTTTAGCTCTTTTTTTGGGGTCAATATCGACCTCATAGTACAATTTCCTCCTACGTCATCCTCACGAGTGCATTCAACTCTACTTCACCTGAGAACTAGAGTCGTAGTTTAGGACAGTAAAACTGAGCCTAAACCGGGCCTACTCACGGCATGTGCTGTTTAGCCGTTAGATCTCCTGGTTTGGTCGTCCTAGGCCGTCATATTTGAGGGAAAACCCTATTGGACGCTCGCTGCGGTCAAGTGTCGGGCGATCACGCAGATCAGCCAAGCCAGCGACAAAACATGGTCCGATCCACTTCCAGATATACACAGTCCGTCCAAACGGTTTTGGGAATCTTCTAGAAGGTTCCCCTAAACCGGGTTTTTTGTTGTTGTTTTGATTCTTTTCTGGTTTTCCCGGCTTTCTATTATTTTTTATTTTACTTTTTTCATTTTTCTTATTCATTTTTTCTGTTTCTGTTTCTTTCTCTTTCTCTTTCCCTTTTCACGTTTATTTTCCTTTTTCAAAAAGTGTCCAGAATTTTCAAAATTTATTACATTTTTCAATTTTCTGTTAAAAATATATGAAAATGTTTCCCATTTTCAAATTTTGTTTCAAATGTACAAAGTTCGAAAAAGATGAGAATCTCAATAATTGTTCGCATTTTGAATTTTTTTCAGAAATTTCAAAAAATATTCTAAGTCACAAATTTTGTTTCTTTTTTCAAAAATTGTTCGGAATCTTACTTTTGTTCTGAAAATTTGTTCGGAATGTTAATTTTTGTTCTCATTTTTTCAAATTTTGTTCATGGTGTTCGTGTTTTCAAAAGTTTGGAGTTCAAAAATTGTTCGGAATGTTAATTTTTGTTCTCATTGTTGTTCGTGTTTTAAAAATTGTTCGGAATCTTATTTTTGTTCTGAAGATTTGTTCAGAATGTTAATTTTTGTTCTCATTTTTTCAAATTTTGTTCATGTTGTTCGTGTTTTCAAAAGTTTGGAGTTCAAAATTTGTTTGGAATGTTAATTTTTCTCCTCATTTTTACAAATTTTGTTCATTTTTACTGAAAATGTTCCTGTTTTCAAGTTTTGTTCGCTCATTTCAAAAAATGTTCGGTAATTCAGAAAATATTCACCTTTTTAAATTATGTTCCCACACCAGAAACTCTTTTTTCGAAAAAAGTTCACATTTTTAAAAATCAGAAATTTAAAAATGTATGGGAATTACCACAGTGGCTATGGACTAGCTTCCCTGACATGAGGAGAAGAGTTCGATTTGTTGCCTACAAATTTCATTTTTATGGAATTTGGTGAACTTGTTTTATTTTCACAACTGCTTATAGTTCTTGAAGAGTCGCGCTGCAATTCTTACAAAACGCCCGTGTCACAGTTGCTTGCGCATCGCGGGCATCTATAGAAGGTGGCGAGTTTGATTCCTACATAGCACGCCCCTTTTTTGCTATTTTTCATTCTGCAAGGGCAGCGAATGGGCCGGCCCAGGTGACCCGTCTCCTGTGCCAACCTGCAACATTTTGCCGCAGTAAGCAGCACATAGGAGGTCTCATATTTGAGTGCACTTCCGTCTGGGCTAACTGTGCAGATTTGTGACCCAACTGTCCTAAAAGGGTAATGCTACACCTACGAATGGTTTAATGTAATCTTACGTAATTAGACAGCTGGCAGGTTATGATTGTGGTTAGAGAAAAGGCGGCTCCACCCGACTTAAAATAG